>NC_139257.1:12356693-12478723 GCF_977018435.1 Lepisma saccharinum
CTTCGCATCCCGTGTTGAGCGCAGTTCCTTTTGGCCTCAAGTGTGTTCCAGTGTTACGGCCTCGCTCAAATGACGTCACGCTCACTTATTTCGTATGCGACGTTTCGTGTACATCAGCAGGTTTGTGCCCACGGATGCTGCTGTATATTTTAGTGTATTTACATTTTCAAGTCCTGTGTGAGGTATGCTGCTACGACTCTTCATTATGTTATGGCATTTTTCGTCTGCTGCCGAGTAAGCTCCGCCTATGGCAACTTGTAGTCTCTGGCGTTGCCATAGTGACGATTGCTCAATGCTCCGCCCAACCATATGCTTGATTTCCAGCGTGTACTTTGGACTATGCAAAATTCAACAACCCAATGTGTGTTGTGCTACGTTCTTTCGCTGTTTGATGACCAGTGTTTTCCAGCTGTTATAGTGTCTTCGTGTTTTATTCAGAACTAATTATGTGTCAATACTACACGATTCTTTTTTTATAAGCCTCAAGACTTCGTTTGTTAGTTCTGAAAATCTTTGAGTACACAAAAGGCTTTGACCTACAGTTTATTTTTTTTTCTCTATGTGTTTTGTTCAACGGTGCTTGGTGATATGAATATTTTAGTGATATGAATATTTTGGTGATGTGAATATTTTGGTGAATAGTTTGATGTATTGGTGTTCTACTGATTTGGAATTTTAATAAATGATAATTTTATATCTAACCTTCTCCTGACATGGTTGGTCGACCATCGCAGAATGGATCGATTGACTTAACAAGGGGAATGTAGAGATATGGTGATTAAAAATACGAGAAAACCTCGTGAAGAGAATATTTACGCTTGTTTATTCACTGGAATTGTCCGACCAACGAGCAATCTAAAAAATGCGCAAACATCGTAACTTCCGTGAAGCAAAGACTGACAGGCAAATGCGTGGATCTAACATGATCCAGCGTGTTCGAAAGGTGTAATAACCTTTCGAAGCAAAATATTATAAAAGGAAGCTCGCGCTCATTTGGCTTATTGGTCTCATTAGACTCTCATTAGTCGCTCATTAGTCTCTCATTACTCTTGTATTACTCTACTACACATTACAACTAACTGAACTACGACGACGGTACACGAAGGTTACTGCTGCATAAGCATGCAGCGAGTAGCGCGGCATTGCTCGGAACAGTGAGTGAAGGGTTACAGTATCGAACCTTGACATCAGTCACAATTCGGTCTGCAAGAAGCATCTGGACAAGAACATCATTCGCTTACCAGGTATGGACAAGGGTAAATAACCTTTAAACTCAACTTTCCATATCTCATTCCTCTTAGTCGGAGCAGGTTCAACTCACAAGTATATAGTTCGAATTTCACATAAATAGGTCGCGTGAGAAAATCTCAGTCTTAGTTGTCTTCCGTCAGTCAGATGAAGTAGTTATTACAAAAGAAATCCGTCTCTAGTTGTTTGCAGTTTACGCGAGAGAGCTCCAAAGGCATCGTAAGTTCAGAAAAAGGAGCAAACGAATAATCGGGAAGTTAAAGTTATCGTTAGAATATCGGTCGGCGGAAGTACAGAGTTTGGAGCCCGGAGTTGCTCCCTCGTCCGTTTTGTTTCAGAGTAGGACCACGTCGATCCAAGGATCAGCGGAGAAGAGATCGCCGTAGAACTCCAGGTAACGAACATTCCTTGTCTTTCCTTCCCCTGCCTGTTCAGTCAAAGGTAGTGTTTAAATATATGTCCGTGTGTTCTTACTTACGGGGCTAGTCCCCTTGTAGTTAAGTGTCGACGTGCTCTCCAGAGCTACCCCCTTCCTATTACAACGTTCCTCTCGCCTAACAAGCGAGTGGCTAAAGGCTGTCATAGCCTATCTACGATCCCCGCTCTTAGACTTTATATGTGGTGGAGGTTTTGCGCGGCTTTGTTTTTCATACATTTCCCCTCGCGAAATGCATGAACGAGATTATTGTTGTTATTTTTTTAGCTTATTTTCTAAAATTGAGTAACTTTCCCTTTACTTTTTGTTGTTGTTCGACTTTTATTCCTTTTAGTATGTTTCATGTCGTTCAACGAGGCAGACGACCCTCTTAATCACACCTTTCGTTCTCTTCCCTTCCCGGACGAATTAGATGAGACGCTCGATCATCTCGCGATTCTAGCCGAAAACGCGGTCAGCTTTCGTCTTAACGACACAGGCCCTACGGCCGCATCAACTCCAATTCGAAGCCCCATCTTGCTTAATCGTCACACGTGGGAGCGTCCCGCGAGTACCTTGGCTCGAGTCCCACAGCGCCGCCCGAGGATGGCTTTTTCCGGATTTCTGAACCCGTTTATGCTTGACGGCGTGCAGTTTAACGGCACGACCGGCGAGGACGTTCGCCGCTTCTTTGACCGTGTCGAGAGTCTCGCCACCCTTAACGATTGGGATACGCCGACGAAACTCAAAATGGTTCCGGCGCTGTTGGCGGGTCCGGCGCTTCGTTTATTCGAAGCCTGGAAAACAGCGCAGGCAGGTAGGGTGTTTACCTATGATCAGCTGAAAACACAGCTGATTACGGAATTTACGGGCTCCGTAGACAAGTTGCAATTGGAGGATCAGATTAAAGCTCGCCTCCACAAGGACGGAGAAGCCGTCACGGACTACATCCGTGACAAACACCTAATGTTGTACCGACTCGATCCCGAGATGTCTCCCGCCACTCAAATTAAACACCTCACCTTAGACCTTCAGCCAGAGTTTATCCGGGAGACATATAAAAAGGAATATGCTTCCGTCCCGGATTTTGTACAGGATCTAAAGGCTTTCGAGAAATTGCAATTTCTTATTCGGAAGCGCAAAATCCAAGATTTATTGTCGGAAGCGAACACCGACTCCCTCCTCGCCCAGCTGCGAGCGCCGCCTTACAGCGCGCACGTGACACCGGAAGCGCCGGTGCTCTCTCCCGAGGTTGCACGCTCACGCGAATCCCCGGGACTTGATCTCCAGGTGAAGGCCCTCCAATCGCAACTCGACGCGCTCCAGCACAAACAGATGGCCCCATCGAACCCGCAACCTGTCCCTAAAGAAACGGGCCTTGAAGATCAGCTGAAGAGTCTGACTCTTCGGCTGGATGAGCTATCCAGTCCGTCTCACGGCCAGCAGTCGCCGGGCGACGGAAGACGGAATGACTTCTACCACCCCCGCAATAATTATCGCGGTCAGACAAACAGAAGATTCTATAATAATAATAATAATAGATCATTTTCTGGTCGCGGCCAAGGCCAATACCGTCCCCGGTCTAATAACTTCAATAGGTTTGACCGAAATGACCAGCGCCAACAGTGGCGGCGGGGTAACTCGCGGTCTGCATCTCCCAGTTTTCAATCATCTGCGTCGCGACGCGGACGGGTGGAGCAAGGGGAACGCCGCGAAGGAGTCCGCTGTAACCGGTGTTCGTACCCCTATCACACTTTGGATGTATGTCAGGCCACCGATAGTGATTTAAACGGCCAGTAGCTACTTGGAGACGAGACGTCCAGGTAGCCCCCAAGATTAAATGTCTCTCCGTCAAGACTTTTCCCCACTCGGAGTTAATTTACGTCAGTGCAGAGCTGGACGGGCAATCACAGAAGTTCATTCTTGATACCGGATCTATGATTTCTGTAATTGGTGCGAAGGACGTTCCAGCCAGTGCGAAACGTTTCCAAATTCTCACTCTCATACAGGGTGTGTCCAACACACCCCTTGCGGTAAAGGAGATCGCGCTTTTGACGTTTTCCTTAGGTGGATATCAATTCCGACATCCCTTTCGCGTTCTTCCTCATTTTCAACATGGTGTAATTCTGGGGAACGACTTTTTAACGAATCAGAGGGCTAATTTAGACTTCCATAGAAATCGTCTCACCCTGTATCGTTTTGGATCTCCAGTAAAATCTACTCTTAGGGCCACTACCCACAGGGCGTTCGACGTGTCTATCAAGCTCGCGCACATGATAAAGGCTAATCTCACTCCCGAATTTGTCGCGGCGAGGAAGATAGTAGTGAAACCTCGCTCTCACCTTTGTATCCCTGTGCGTTTGGTGAATGGTATCGCCGATTCCGACACGTTATTGGAACCTGACGTGCCGTTTCAACAGAAATCTGGCTTATTAATACCTCGGGCTATTTTAAATACTCAGTCCAACCTTCTTTGGATTAGCAATCCATTGACGCATAGAATTACAATTCCCAAAGGTCAGCGTATCGGCGCCGCGGAAGCGTGGGAACTCCCCGTCCCGGTTACCCACACCGGGGAACCGGTCGCCCCGACCGGGGAAGGTGCGAGTGACACCGCCAGTGTATTTCCCACCCCGGCTCAAGTGAATGTCACGACAGAAACTGAAGATGCAAGTCACGCATCTCCGGTTGACAAGCAGTTCGACATTAATCCGGACCTTACGCCCATACAAAAACAACAATTATTGCAGCTCTTGAATAACTATTCCCACGTTTTTTCTTGGTCCGAAACTGACGTGGGTCGAGCTACAAATTACGTACACCGCATTCGCCTGAAAGACGATGTTGTTTTCCGGTCCAGGCCGTACCCGGTGCCCATTCATTTGAGAAAAGAAATGAATGAGCAAATCGACTCCCTGTTACGGCAAGGGGTCATCCGGGAATCTACGTCCCCTTACAACTCGCCTGTGTTTCTCGTGCGCAAAAGTAACGGGAAATACCGCATGGTGCAGGATCTTCGTGCACTGAACTCGAACACCATCTTTGATGCGATTGGTATGAACGATCTCAATGAGACTCTATATCAAATGGGAGGCAAACGTTTCTATTGTAATCTTGATTTGCACCAGTCGTATTTTCAGTTACCCCTGTCGGAAGACAGCAAGCCGTATACGGCATTCACAGTGCCAGGAAAAGGCCATTTTGAACTTAATTTTGCGGCAATGGGCGCAAGCACCAGTCCTGCAGGATTAACAAGATCGATTCACTTGGCTTGTGCACAAATGGATCCTTCCACGTTCGCCTCCTACATGGATGATCTGTACTGTTTTGCCGACGAGTTCTCGGTCTTATTGACCACCCTAGAACAACTGTTCAAGTGTTTAGAGGCGGCCGGTTTGAAACTTACCCCTTCTAAATGTTCCTTCGGTTATAGCCAGATCATCGCCCTCGGGAACCGAGTTGGCCGTTTCGGTTATTCTATCTCGGATAAGATTATCGACTCTATTACGCATTACATCCAGCCCAAAACCGTGCGTCAGGTGCGCCGCTTTTTGGGTCTTACTTCCTACGTCCGGCGGTATATTAAAAACTACTCGGACATTGCAGCACCGCTTCAGGCTTTGGTAGGAAAGAATAAGCGTTTTCAATGGGAAAAGGAACAACAAGACGCCTTTGAAGCATTAAAAAAGGCTCTTATTACGGCCCCCGTTCTCTTGCCGTATAAGCCTGACAAAGAAGTTCGGGTTTATACTGATGCATCGACTACCGCGATTTCCGGGATATTGATGCAACAAAACTCTGAAGGGGCGTGGCTCCCTTGTGCGTACTGCTCACGAAAATTGAAAGATCACGAGACTAGGCTCGGGATCATTGAACTTGAACTGTTGGCCATTCTTTATACGTTAAAGAGCTTCAGGTTCTATCTTTTAGGACGCCACTTCTTTTTGTTCACCGATAACAAAAGTATAACGTATCTGCGCACCGCTAAATCTCTCTCCCCTAAACTCTTACGTTGGTCATTATCGATAGATGAATATTTTTTTACGGTTTCCCATTGCCGCGGTACTCAAAATCCGGCGGACCCCTTGTCCCGGGATACTGGTATCGAACCGACCGACGACGCGCCAGAACTGGAAGAGACCAAGGTTTTATTCATGCAGGATAAAAACCATTGATATTGCCTCTCATCAGCGCGCGGATGAAACCCTTGGCAGTATCATTCGCATTTCGGAGGATCCACAGGGGGAGGGCAGCCGAGCCCCCGCCCCCCTCCAACGGCAGGCGTGTTACCATTCCATCGAAAATGGGTTGCTCTATCGGCTCCATCGATTGGCCTCGGGTGCACAGAAGCTTCTGTGCATACCGACCGCCCTCCGTGACACGGTGATTGAATCTCTCCATTCATTGCCGACCGGAGGCGGCCACATGGGTTTTTCCAAAACTTACAATTGAGCCCTCAAAGAAATTTATTTTCCCTTTATGAAGAACTTCATACAGCGGAAAATCAGGGAATGCGCAGTGTGCCAAGCGAATAAGAAGCCGCCCGGTTATCCGGCCGGCGAGTTATTAACTTATCCGCCGCAAAAACCATTCCAATCCATCGCGATTGACTTCAGTGGCCCTTATCCCGCTTCAGGACCGCTCAGACATAAATATATACTCGCGGCGACTGACTTTTCAACCCGGTATATGGTCGCACGTTCGACTCCCGACGTGTCGGCTCAAACGACGGCCGACTTTCTGTATGAAGAAATTATACTCCGGTTTGGGATCCCAGAGACCATCCATACCGATAAAGGAAGCGCATTCACCTCTAAGCTTTTTCAGGAGTTGAATGAAAAGCTCGGAGTGCACCTCAAGTTCGCACCCACGGCGTGCCATAATCCGCTGGGCCTCCAGGAAAAAGGACATTTTTCCTTGCAGCAGATTCTTAAAAACTTTGTAAATAATGCTCACACGAATTGGGATATGTATCTTGGCCCCGCCCTATTTTCACATAACACGGCCCGCCAGCAGAACTTGCGTTTTTCTGCATTTTATCTATTGCATGGTTTCGAACCTCGCACTCCTTGGTCTGCAATGTTACACAGGAGCGTCTGTGCAAGCGTGGAGAATGAAACGAGACTTAAAATCCTAGACAAAGCGCGTGCCGCGGCCGCGGAACACCTTCAAGCGCGCTATCAAGCCGTTAAGCCAGCTTATGACCGACGAGATTCTCAAATCTCGTTTAATATGGGCGATGAAGTCCTTATTTTTGATGCCACTCAGCGCATCGGAACGTCTAGAAAATTTTCTGGACGTTTCACTGGGCCTGGTACTGTAATCGAACGCGTTAACCCCAATTCGTATCGTGTCCAATATCCAAATAAGCGGGGCGTTACTGTCATAGAGGAGATTGGCGTACAACGGCTGAAACTGTATCATTCCCCCACGCCTGAGTCCGAAATTCAGGATTAGAAACCCCTCCAGGACGAAAACGATGTTGTCCCCCCCCCCCGCCTACGTAGCTTACGAACCGGTCATCTCCCTTTTTTTTTTGTTACAATCAGCGGTCAATGAGCAGCGCCGTCCAGACAGGCAATTTTTTTTGGGGTTCATTTTAACTTAAAATATATATGGCTAATCAATAACTATTTACCTATTTACCTATTATGCGAAAATGTTGTGAAAAGTATTAGTTAGAGCCAACCACCACAGTGGCGCTTAGCGACACTGTGAGTCACCCACACCAAATTCCAGAAGGCTCAGAAGAAGCAAAGTTTGTTAAATAACACTAGGAGTGTTTATATGTAGCGCACAGTGTAGTAGTCTCAACGATATAAGTTAACAATTCAGATAAACGGCGCTTATTTTTTCCCCTACGCGTCCCCTATGTCCAGCTGACGAGCTCGAACCTGAAGGGACACTTTCTGTTTAAAACAGGAAGGATGAACGAATTAAGCCACCAATGGTTTTTGTATTGATTTATTACTATGTAGTGTGCTTAGCACACGTTCAATGAATAGCGAGAATTCAATTCTCCGTATTTGGTGTGTGGATGGACTAAAACTGGTTTTCAAAATACGTTCACATTTTTACGCATATTATTTTTTTTTATTACAGGTGGAAGAAATTCATTCCCACCCCTTTTGTTCCTTTCCCCTTCCTTAACCGGCACGGGAAACGAAAATCTTGGGTACATGGTAATTTTCATTGCTTGCGCGGACATACTTTATTTCACGCCCCTCAAGTTGTATTCTTGCTCAGCTTCGATTCAAGATACGTTGAATTAAATGATATACCAATGACTTCGTTTTAATTTTTGTAAAGAGATTGCGCCACGACAGAGACTACGAATCAATTAATAAATAAATAGTAGTGACTCCGGCAAGGCCTGCCTTCACTAAGTAAGCGACGAAGATATTTTTGTTCCGTTCAAGTAAGAGGAACTGGGGTTTTAGCGCCCGACTTATCAGAATGGCGTTATTTTTCTTCGTATTATTCTTAAGTATGTTTTTCCCGCAAGTGCAAGCCTTAACTTTTAAAGAATTCATTCGTCAAGCCTTTACATACCCCTATTTGTTTGGTACGTTTGTTATCATTGCTCTCTTGGCCATTTGTTTGTTTTTAGTGCTTAGTTGCCTGTGTCACCGTTGCTCTGGCCGACGACCCGTTCAAGTTCAATCGCAGAACGTGGATGACATCAGCATGACCGATCTCGGAGGCGAATGTAGCTTTCATAGTTTACACGTATATGAAAATGCAGGTTTTACCGCTTCAACGGCGACACTCCACGAAGACACGTCCCCGCATGGGCAAAATCCCCCAGTCTTGGAAATTATAAGTCCGCCCCCAATCTTACGTCAGTACGATGACGTAAGGCCCCCAGTCATGGTTCCGCCCTTGCCGCACCCTGTAAGCGAACTCTCTCCCGTCAGTTTACTTGTGGACCCCGCAGTCTGTAGTTCGCACCAGGCTCCACCCGCCTCCGTCGAGGTGTCCCGCACACAGGCGCGTGACCTGTCCGCTGATCGGCCGTTACCCCGTCCCCGAAGTAGAGATGGGCCGATAGCCTTTATTGCCCACTCCTCGTATGATGACTTATCTTTCTTTTAAATCGTTTTTCGGGTCCAGAGTTGATCTGGGATGGCTTATTTTCTCCCACCAGGAATGGTTCCCTAAACGTGCCTTGAACGCCGACTAGCATTTTGTTTATTTTCCTCGTCCCCAGCCTGGTAATCTGGAGGCACCTCGATTGAAATCCACGCCGCGAGCGCCGCCGTCAGCTCGCTCTAAAAACGGCTCATTTTGTTAAATGTACGGTTGATTGTTGCCTACGTCATAAGGCAAACCAGAGGCGACGGGTCTGGCGCGCAACCTTTTCCGCGCAGTTAACGTCTACCGGCCAATTCCCCCCCTTCTGGCGTCTCGCTTCCCGCACGGAAAAACCTCTCGCGAGGTGCCCGCCGCGATGTCTTGCTCGGATTTTGTTGTGCGCTGCAGAAAACTTATAACTGACCTTTGCTCGGAGAGAGAGGCATCCGTTCAGGGTTGCCAGGCGCCAGTTTTTAAATGAACAGAGTTTCAGTCGCCTTTCTTGTGGTCTGGGATTTCTCTCCGCTCGTGTCTTCCAACGACACTGGCGACTTCGTGCACCCGTCCCCCCCCCCCCCGGCACCTGCTCGGTGATCTGTCCTTCGCGACCGTGATATCGCGCGGATTCTTTGGCCGCGTCCGAATCGGCAGCAGATGTCACCTAGAGCACCGTTCCATCCGGGGACTCAGCCAACCTCCGTTGTCCGAATTCGCGGCAGACGTGGAGTCGGAGGGGAGAGCAGAGAGGAGCGACAGATGCACGCTTGAACTCGCTGTGACGCTGCGCTTGGCAGCCATATTCTAACTTTCACTTTGTACAGACAACATTTACTGATTAGAGGATGTAAAACTCAGTTATACTTTAACATTTTATCGATAATATTGAATGCAGAAAAATTGTAAATGATGAAATAGCGTGTTACATTTTTAATATGAGTAGTAAATAGGTGGAAATCATTGTCATGTTTGTTTGGCGTCTGCCTTCTGCTTCCGTGCGATGCGCCTGCGCCCCAGAGCGCGGTGGGTGAAGTTCGAGCTGACACCTGGCGGGAAAAGTGACAACCGTACTACAAGGGGACATGCAGATTCGGACGACTTGAACGTGACTTCGACGGCACGCGAGAGCAACGGGAGAGAACTGGACGGAGCGCTTGCCAATCCGGACGCGAAATTTCTCTTTCCACATATCCCAGGACCCGCACCGGAAGTGATAATGAAATCCAGATTCCGGGGCCTCACAAAATCAGAGTAGCCAACCCAAAAAAATAAATAGCTTTTTAAAGAAGCAATGGACGTATGCGAATATGCCGTTTTCTTTAAACAAAAATGAGAGTTGTTAGTTAGCAACATTGCGACTGAAAGGCACAAGCACAGGTTAGGGCGGATTAGGGGCACAAGGAAACGCAAATACAAACTTCGTGGCAAAGATGTCGCATTTGCTTCTGGAAAGTTTTCTCTGCGACATTTATGCAAAAACCTACAAATAAATATAAAGGGCCATTGAATGCACATGCCAAATGAGCTCATAAATGTACAACAAATTAAGGTAATATTACTATGTCAGTGGATTGCTGCAGCTTGAAATGACACCAGTATAAAGTGCTTGGAAATTTGGAGGAGTTATTCACGTAAGAAAGATTTGGTGAATTCGATTCTTTGGAAGGGAAGTTATTTCATGAAACTCACGATCTTGTTGCCGAAAGTCTGGGCTTCGAACCCTAGCCAAGGCAAGGGCAGTTTTACCGTTCTCGTAAGTAGTTTCTTCTCTAAAAATGAAGACATGTGTCTCAGATGTATGAAACTGTTACCAGCCTAACCTAACCTAGTAGGCATACCTAGTCCCCGTGATGATTCGTGAGGCTATCGTGAATTTTTGGGCTAACATAAATTGTTTTGGGGGCTACCCGTGGATGGTTTGTGGGAAATAAGGAACAACAGTAAGTACTCGTTAATGTAAGAAATAGACATTATTTTCGTTAGAAATTCCTTATTTCACCTTAGGAAATGTTCCGCAATGCAGAATAGTACTTTAGCAATGTAAAAAAGTGCGAAATATATGATTTCTAGGTGTTTCCATTATACTATAATAGTACCAAAATCTTAAAGTCTATACCAGGCCCGTAGCTAGAATTGATCTCAAAGTTCATTTTTTCAAAAATTTAACAGTATTAAATGTGTGTGTTGTTAGGGTAAGACTGCAGAATATGGGCTGCTTAGGAGGAACGCGGTTCATATTTTTTTGGTAATGTTTTGTAGTTAGTAATCGGGTAAAGTAAGTTTGAAGGTGCGGAATAAAAATTTTCGGTTGAAACTGTTACCTTCGGTAAATGTCTGTTATATCGGAGACACATTAAAATCGGATATTTTGTGTTTCGGATGGTTCATACTTACCAATTATGTATTGCGGAACATAGTTGAAGGTGCCATTATGCTTTTTGCACAAAAATAACATCGATTTTTCACATTACGAGTAATTCTTTTGGTTCCTTTCTTCCGTTGCGGAACATACAATATGCCACGCACAGCTGTGGATCATCGCGCGTTGTGCTTGTGTTTTGTAGATTTGGAGTGGGTATGCAGTGTTTCAACCTTCTTAACTGAAAAATGCCTACTTTTGTGTTCATTATGTCATCCAAACCATTGCTAGATAGCCCTAAAATCATTCATGATAGCCCCACGAACCATTGATGGATAGCCCCAAAAACCATTCACGATAGCCCCACAGACCATTACCGGCAAGGGTAGGTTAGGTAAGCATAGTTAAAAAAAAATCTCATAAAAAAAGGCACCTTTGGAAACACTGGCGAGACCGCGTGACTTTCGACGCTCGCGCCATCTGCAGGTACATAATGGAAACAACAGCATAATGTTGTCACTTTGCACAAAAGTTTATTATATCAAAAGTGCTTGTTTCTTGTTGTGCAGCATTCTACGGTGAGAAAATACCTCCATGAACTTTCCAAATGGTACAGAAATCATTTCCGTAAGTAGTTTCTTCTGTAAAAATGAAGAAATGTGTCTCCGATATAACAGACATTTACCAAATTTTCTTTGAAAGAAACGAGAAATTTCGTATCCAGGTTGGGTGCTCTTGGAAGGAAGAAGTGACATGGTGGCGCACATTTCTGCACAAATCTAGTGAAAGCAAAAAGTGCCTATGTTGTTAGGTAGTTAGGGTTAGATCTCTTAGCCCAAAGAATAATTTTTCATTGTATTTATGCTAATGGAACCTAACCTAACCTTGCAGGCATTCCTCGTCTGACGTTGGAACACAAGGTAGCAAAACTCTTGTGCGGAGAGGAAGACCCCGAAACAAATGACAGCAACTGTGTGTAAACAATATGAACGCGAACAAATGGAGAAATGCATTGCTTTTAGTAGCAGGAAAAAACTTTTTTATGGGCAATAATATAATAGTAATCGGAAAAGTACCACCGGAAAATGGATGTTTCAGGGGATATAAATTTTGTTCGTCTATTTAGATGAAAAAAGCAGCCCATGTTCTGCAGTGAGACCGTTCCAAAACTGAAAATATCACAGTATATGAGAAATGAGTGGAAGATCGGTAAGACTGCAGAATATGGGCTGCTTAGGAGGAACGTAGTTCATAATTTTTGGGTAATGTTTTGTAGTTAGTAATCGGGAAAAGTAAGTTTGAAGGTGCGGACTAAAAATTTTCTTTGAAAGAAACGAGAAATTCGTATCCAGGTTGGGTGCTCTTGGAAGGAAAAAGTGACATGGTGGCACACATTTCTGCACAAATCTAGTGAACGCAAAAAGTGCCTACGTTGTTAGGTAGTTAGGGTTAGTTCTCTTAGCCCCAGAGAATAATTTTTCATTGTATTTATGCTAATGAAACCTAACCTAACAGGCCTCACCTAACCTTGCAGGCATTCCTCGTCTGACATTGGAAGACAAGGTAGCAAAACTCTTGTGTGGAGAGGAAAACCCCGAAACAAATGACAGCAACTGTGTGTAAACAATATGGACGCGAACAAATGGAGAAATGCATTGCTTTTAGTAGCAGGAAAAACTTTTTTTATGCGCAATAATATAATAGTAATCGGAAAAGTACCACCAGAAAATGGATGTAGAAGGTACGTACTTTCAGGGGATATAAATTTTGTTCGTCTATTTAGAGGAAAAAAGCAGCCCATGTACTGCAGTGAGACAGTTCTATTTCATCTCATCGTTGCAATATCCTCTACAGCAAGGAAAAAATATATAAAAAAGATGAAAATCAGTCAAAATTTAAATGTATTTAAAATTAACAAAATTTAACAGTATTAAATGTGTGTGTTGTAAAACTAGTTTTTCTATGTATCTTCTAAAACATTTTTTGAGGTGTTAATTGACTGCTACTGACATCATCCTCTACTACACACTTGACTACTAAAATAATTTTGATGATACAGATATATACATCATACAAAATGAATGCACAATATTCAATCCTAGTGCCTACCATGTATTCCAGCCTTTCCTTCCCAAAACCTGTGAGCTGTTGACCTTTGACGCAGATGTGGAAGGAATGTGGATTATGACATCAAGGTCAAATTCACAGATTTCTGTCTAAACGGGAGGCTGCAACAGGGGCAGTGAAGGCACAGATAAAGTAGCTCCCCTATGAAAGAAATTTCTAAAATCTAGAGAATCTAGAGATGGAGAAAGTGATGCCCATAACTAAATGCAGAGTGGCCAAAAGTGGGAAAACATGTCATCAAAAATTTTAAATGTTTTCATCTTTTGGGAATTATGTATAGAATAAATTTGACCATATGACAAGATTCACAAAACTTCAAACTATACATTTCAAATCTTACAAAATCAATATCAATTTTTTTATGATACAAAATTACATCTACAGTACAAAAATGTCTTAAGGTGACCATAACCGTTGCCGGAACAAGTTTACAATACCGGACCACTCTCCAATTTATATGAAATGTCGCCTACTCACTAATTGTGAACTCCTAAACACGAATCTGCATGTAATAATTGGCGGTCAAGTATGGAAATCGAGGAAAAAACTAAATAAACTATGTTTTCCTAACGTAACGTAACCCTACCGTAAAATCAATAGCTCCACGGAAGATGCCAGAAATCAACAGGCAAGACAAGGTATAGTTCTCGTAGTTAAAATATTAATTTTTCTTTGTATTTATGCTAATGGAACCTAACCTAACCTCTTAGGTATTCCTCGTCTTACGTCAGCAAGATTGTTGTGCATAAAGGAACACCATTAATGAAATGCGAAAGAAAGATAGTTCCGAATTGCTGTGTAGGGACAATCACCGTGGTAAATCGCAAGGTTATTTTACAATTTCTAGACGTAAATGTACAATATTAACAAATAACTGCCAAATATGAACTACAGTTACGTCATCAGGACACCGAAATTAGTAAGTAGGCAAAATTTTATAGAAATTGGAGAGTGGTCCGGTATTGTAAACTCATGCCCCGGTGCCTCCACCCTAATCACTTTCTTATAAATGAACACACAACATTTCAAATGACCATGCTTATTATTAGTTAATATTGTTTCATGCATACATGTGTGTATGTGATCAGGGGTGTATCCAGGGGGTCTGGAACTCCATCCCCCCCAAATTTGGAAAATACTATGGTTGATTCATAATACTTCCCGATGAGTATGGTTTGTGGATTCTGAGAATAATATCCACTAAAAGTTTACAAGTTTCACACTGGGTGGTGATATGTCAGCTGAAAATCTGACATCAGTTCTTTTTAAACAATGTCACAAACTTGGTCTTGACATGAAAAAAATCACAGGTCAAGGTTATGATGTGAGTGGCAGATGTGTTCAATCGTGAATAAATCAACAATACCCAAAAGGAATGTGTGCACACTGTGCCAGTCATACTGTAAATGTAGCCCTATCTTCAGCCATGTCAAACTCCACCGTGAGAAACTGTTTTGGTACAGTAAGTAAAGTTGTTGTTTTTTCCATCAGAATAATACATGCAGTGGTGAATTCCTAAAAACAATATATTGCATTACTACCAGGCAGTAAGAAACACTATTTAAATACGGAGAAACTAATACTCACTTTATCCGCGAAACTGTTTTTTCTTCTTCGTTCTATTAAACACTATTTGTTAGTGTGTGAAACATGATTTTAAGCAAAACATGATTCACTTTGTATGTAGTAAATTTTATTATTATTAATAATAGATACGCTGTCGTCATTAAATACTTGATGTGGGGGGGGGGCATGCCATTGGGAATGGGCACCCCTGGCTGGACCCCCCCCCTAAGATTCTATTTCTGGATATGCCCCTGTATATGATTATAGACATTCGCGTTGTAACATGTAATAAAATGGAAGAGGATTTTTTCTTCCTTTTTATCATTTGCCAGAGGATACCGTTGGTTTTTCATAGACACCAATCTTTCAATAGGTTTTATATTCAAAGGCCCACATGGGAAAGTGTCCGATGCTTCCTCTTCCTAAGCGAGAGATAGAAACATAGGGTCTTCTCTCTCTTCGTCAAGGAGACTCAAAGTTCTTTCACAGGAAGTAGCCAAACAGAAATAGAACATTGTGTGTACCCTATATGGCAAAACCAAGGAGCTGAGGTCACTGCTGATATGCGTGACTTTGATAGAGGACACACGGCCGGATGGATGAGCTAAGACTCTGTCCTCTAGAGGTTGTGGACTTATGTGATTTAGGCTACTAGAACTCTCAAAGGTTACTTGAAGGTTAGGGCAAGTATCGGACACCGCACCCACCAGGGTATAAAAGACCCCCCCAAATAAAGAAAGAGTGAGTCCACCAGAGTTGCTGCCGGAGGCTATCAACATATCTTCTGTCAATCATTAATCTTTGATTAATACTTAAAAGGGTGCCTTAGGAACTCCAACTAAAGTCTTTGGGACTTAGATTATTCTATAAAATAAGAAAGGAGGACTTAGACATATATCGTCCTCCCACTTGAATCATATTCAACCTAGTATGTAAGAACATAACTTGTATAATAGGCTCTACCACTATACCTCTGAGCTATGTAATAAAGGGTAAACATTGGATAAAAAATGTGTATTTCCTGAAAGACACCTTCCCGTAACGCCAAGACCCCCCTCTGACGTTACAGCGTACACTTGAAAAATTACAAAGCCTTCAATAACAAGGCAAATATCCACAAGTAGAGATGAAGCAAACACTGTCTGGTACTTTGGGGAATAGTTGTTGTGCAATGATAAATTAATCAGATTGGGTGTACTGTGATTAAGTCCATTAAGATGAGACTGAGGGAGATTTCCAAGCCATAGCACCATTGCAGGCCACATTTGATTGGTGAAATCATCAAGTTACAAGTGTCTCCCATCACTTGTCAGTTTGGTGTCACTTCGAAATGGCGTGAATTCTCCCTAAGATCTCTCAAAAATGTGGATTATTCTTCAGAACAAACTCAAGGGAACCTATGTTATCATTTTAACACAATAACTTTATGTGGATACACTGTCTGAGAAACGAATAAGAGTCTTGAAGGATGCAAATCTCTCGCACAATGTATTAGTTTTATTGCTACCAGAATTTAAACCATGTGTATGGACCCACTAAGTTAAAATGCATATTAGTAAAAACAATTTAAACAAATATTAGTGATGAAGCCATGTTCGATTTGTTGGTAAACAGTATTACAGAATAATACAAGGTCTCCAAATTTTTGTTTTCAGGCCTCTTTGGATCTGAACCACTGGGTAATGTATCTCCATTGCAAATTGAATGTGGGATCCTTTAACATGTTGACTGTCAAGCTCCTGAGCTAATGATATTGCTTGGGGCCAAACTACTTCCTGATATTTGCTTATATGATCAAAAGGCTTGTATCTAACATTGACAATACCCACTAAGAGTTTGAGTTTAAGCCCACTTTATTCACAGTAAGGCTAATCACGACTGAATCTACTGTTTAATGTGAAATTTGAACCAGTATGTACCTCCACTGGGTATCAAACGTGGGACACCTTGATTACAAGATGGTTACCACTACACCATCAGGGAGGCCCTGCCAATATGATAAATATGCATGTAGTGAAGGCCAGAAAAAATTGTTGGCAATGAAGCCTGCAAGCGTAACTTGCAGTTTGATGTAATATTTGCATTAAACTAGCACCTGAAGTTGAAAATTTTATGTGGGGCAGGGTGTCTTATCAGTTAGGAATGTCGAGGAAGTCGAGCAATTAACAGGTAGGCCAAGAAAGTCAAGAAAAAGTCACAAAATTATGCTTGTGGTCAAGAATTGTTGCTATTTTTTTTACAGTATAGTGAATGTACATTGTACTGGGATTTAATAAATTGTATTGAATTGTGGTAAAGATTTGTTCACTCTGTTTCTCAAGAATTACATTCTTGTATGCATGAAGTTTTGTAAAACTATTAAAGTAATGTGGCCATTCCCCATCCAGGATGAAGTCTGAAGCATTAAGTTTTACATGTATTAATAATTAAAGCAAGTCTAAATCTCTTTTTAAAGTAGAGCTTCAATTTTCATCTTAACTGGCCTTGCGGTAGGGGTTTTTCATTGAATAAAAATATATATTTTCTTTACTACACCTAATTAGAGGACAATTAAATAAATGTTAAGAAAAAAAGGGGGGTCAAGAAAATGTAGTCATGAAAAAGTCAAGAATTTTGGATGTTATTGTGGTAAACACCCTGTGGGAGATGCTCATATGGTTTGACATGGTGACAATGGGACTGTTGAAGGATGCTTTGGGAAAATTTTGCTAGCTGGGGGATACCATGTTTACTACTGAAGTTAATAATGATTGGCACTGTGCCTAACAAGAAAAGATACACATTGTTTTCCAAACCTAGTGGATTCACAAACAATGCAGGAAGCTCAAAACAAAGAAATCAAGGACACAAACTGAATAATCAATCACATCATTTGTTCATTCCACAAAACTTCTGGTCAAGCAATAGAGGATCGGTCAAGAATGATGGTGTCAATACTAGTAATTAAATAAATTCTTCCAATCAGCTAGTTTACTTCTGCATAGCAAATAGAAACCAGACATCATCCATCAGTACTCATCCCATTCCTGCTGCAGCCTCCGGCGAGGTATGGTTCGGTTTGTTTTGGATTAGTGTTCTGTTTTTACTGTCAGATTATGAACTGCACTACACTCATCCTTTTGCCAGATACAGCATTTAAAGAAATCAATATATATATATTTTATTTGCTTTTACTAATTAATAGTTTGAGATAGACACTGTCTCCCATCTCTATTGACACTCCACTACTGCAAGTATTTATTATCTGATGTGATGGTTCTTCTATTACCATGAGATTTTAATGCACTGATTACATTTCTTACAACTGCAAGCATGTACAATTCTTGTAGAATTTTTGAAGTGGAATCAGGAACTGAATAGAACCAACTATTTCAACAGATCAGGACAAAAAACATTTCAGGATGGATGCATAAAACAGTGTATTTTATCATCATACTCATGTTGTTCATGCACAGCAACCACAAACCCTTCAACTGAATTTCAACAAAATTTTAGTGTTCCCCCTTCCTTATATGGAAAATAGGAATTATGGTTGTGCATAAATAAGTCTAAGGATTGGGTTTAGAAAGTTGAGAAGATATTGTGACAGAAGTCTACTTACAGTGCATGAGTCATCTAAAGAAAGATGGTAGTTGTCGTCCTCAGAAGAATGTCTTGACACAAAATTTTAGATTGAGTATACCAAAAAAATACTCGTACCAGGTGTTGTTAAACAGCTTCTTTGCACAGAATTTTAGTATAATGCCTTTGAAACATTAAAATAGCAACAAATATTTTGCCTCCTGTAACGTTCTTTAATGAGATTGGACTATTTTTTTGCAGGGTCAATCTGAAGAGTGTGAGTGTCACACACACACATGTATATATATTGTTGTGTGGCATCTGGTTAATTATGGAATCGAGTCACGTCGGGACGTAGCTCAATTAAATAAACATAAGATTTCAATTTGGGTCACGCTTGACCACCTCTACCCTGAATGGTGTGGACTAAGGATGTTGGGAGCCTTAGTCGGTTGAATGATACTCACCACTTGCTTGATGATTTGGCCCTTGGCTATTGGCGTCGGCGACAGTTGGGCAGAGATGGGTGCACTGGAGATGCTGGAGACTGCTGGCCTAGATGTTGACAGTGATAGGAGGCGGCAGGAGTTTTGGTGGCTTATCGCTGGACCGCTACTTCTCCGGACTTGGGCTGGCTTCTTGGCTTCTGGCTCTCTGTAGTCCAGACTGCTGCAATTGTACCGCACGCTTGTTGCGACCTCGTGATGATGTGATCTTGTCAATCAGCGTCGATGGTGTCTATTTACCATCTCCAGGTTTATTTTTATACTTCAGAATTCCTTTGAGATGTGGTGCACTTTGCACCTCAAGATATTCACCAGGGGTATCCCTTGATGCTGGTGGAAAGTTATAGTGGAGGTGCAATCACTGCTGGTAAGGGTCATTGCCTTGCTGACTGTGCAGAGCCGAGTGGAAATTTCTTATTACTAGGCTCTGCATCCGGTAGAAATTGGGGTGAATGAGCATTCAACCAATGAGCTTCAGAGCTATGCTTTAACAAATGGAAATTTCAATTTTTATGCTCCCAATTCCTTCATATCTCTCTCTCTCACACACACAAACACACACACACACACATACATATATATATGTATACACGTATGTATAAATGAAACAAGATGAAGAACTCCAAATAAAAAAGATGTGATATTATACCCAATTCATAACATGAAGAACTGTTCCAAAGAGAAAACATTATTGGCATGTGTTACTTTCTTCTCATTACACATTGAGTGTTTGGGAAGGTGTTGAAAACGGAATGTTATAATACGGTGGCGCTTAATTGAACCTAATGACATGGAGAAAAATCTGACATGATGGGAAGAAATTTGTCATATCCTCCATCAGCATTCAAAATACTTCCAGAATCGCCTATTGGTTTGTAAACAACCGAAATTTCCCATGTTTAAATTTAGTTTATTGCATTCTGTAATAAGTGTAATGGAATGGTGAATGTGAGAATTTTAATTGTGAAATTTTGAAAAATCTTGACATGATGGGGAAAAATATGGATGCCATTTCTGTGATCTGCACTCAATATACTATTATACTTTCAGAATCGCATACTGATTTGAAATCATCCAAATTTTTCCCCCAAAATGGAGGGCTGTGTGATTATATAATTGCAGCAGTTTTAAATAAGAAAGTCTAGTTACTGAGTTATGACAACTCATCACATCACATTAAATAACTCCTAAATTGTTCTCATGTAGCATTATAGCACTTTAAAATGTCTTGTGACATTTTATGTGAACTTCTTTCTAGACCCACAATATGCAAAAAGAAGAAGAAGTTTTTGAAAGTTTGCAAGCCTTTTTAAAGTGTTGCAGTTACACCGAAAAATTGGTGGATTATTATGAGCGTCCCTACTTCAATTTGATGTAATCAAGATTCTTGTTGTTTGGGTTAACCTGGAGAGGGAGGAAATGGCATAGAAATATATACAAATACGGAAAAATAATAATGCTAATTTGACCAGCTCTTTTTATGCCCCTGCTGCCCATTCTTTTCTGTCATGTGCAACAAAAATAAGCCGCTGCAGTGTAGGTATCAGTCAGCAGTCCCACAAAAGACTTACACAGAAGGGTAGGAATCCACAACCCTCCCTTCACACAGTGACATTCATTTATTTCCCAAGAACTCCGGAATCAGCCCAGCATGATGATAATGGTGGTTTTGAAAATGTCCACGTTCTTACCCAAGAGTTTGCAAGCAAGAATTGGCAATGGATGATTTGTTTCATTTTTCCACATAACATTGACCACTAGGCAGTTACATGCCTTCGATGTCACATTTGGGTGCAGCACATCAGTTCTGCCTTGGTTCTTGTCATCTGCTTTCCAGAAGGGTACAGCAATCTATGTGGAACTTCCTGTGTTGGACCCCCAAGTCACAAAGGTGAATGAACCTTTGAAAATGACATATCTTGACTAAAGAGTTGTTTCTCTTGGCTGCTTGTCTAGTCACTCAAGATCATTGGCAACAGTGGAGAAAATTCAAAAGATACTTATCGATACCAACATGGCTCTGTCCTACTGTTTTTATGAATTCTTGTTCAGATTTCTGGCCTCCCCGATGGCATTGTCACCTTGTAATCAAGGGGTCCCAGGTTCGATACCCGGTGGAGGCACATAGTGGTTCGGATCCCACTTTAAACTGCAGGTCCAGTCCCAATTAGCCTTAATATGCATAAAGTGGACTTAAAACACAAACTCAATCAAATTGTTCAGATTTCTGTACAGCAATCGCAACAATTTTTTCACAAGAATAGAATGGTTTAAGGAGTAAAAAACTCTGGAGATACATTTATTTGAATTTGAACTTAAAATTTTGGGTGCGTCAGCACCTAGGCTATTTTGCACCTGTCACGTTATACGGGGTCCAGCCCTTACCATAACTAAAATAGCATAATTGCAATGTTGTTTTACTAAACTATTAAAATATTCTGACTTGTTAAAAGCTAAGATATGAAAAATACCATGTAATTCAAGTGGTGACATTTTATGATAAATACTACTCCCTCTGTCCCATAATTATAGTCCGGTATGCCAAAATGGTAGTACAGGAATGACAGACGAAGAGGCAGATGGAAAGCACAATTTGTACTGATCCTTGAGTAGTAAAGTTGTATGACTCATTCCCTTGTTTCATGTTCTTCTGCCTACATCAATGTCACAGTTTGAATATCGGGCAATTATTATGAGACAACAAACAAAGTTGTACTGGACAATAATTATGGGACAGAGGGAGTAATATTTTTTTGTGACTTGCAAACTGTAAGTTATAGCAATTACTGCCATGTCGAACAAAGTAAGGAAAGAACATTTGACTGCCATAACTAGGGGTGTCCAAGGATAAAAATTTGTGATGAGAACATGTATAAAATTCAAGATTTTCACCATGTTCACAAATTTTGCAAGTTTCCCATCCCGAAACTGGTCCAGAAATGGCAAATTTTATCAGTTCCGTATGATAGGATTTCCCTCCCCAATCATATTTTGGGAAAATTACAAAATTTGTGAACTGTAGGAGCTGGAGTCATTGGCTGTGAGTATGCAACTATTTTCGCAACAATTGGCACACATGTCTATTTGATTAACGATAAAGAGAAAATCCTCCCCCATCTTGACAAAGAGATCCCCCTCCCTCTTAAGTGATTGTTTTTGCACTTCTGGAATAAAAAACCATTAATTTCAAAAAATTTAGACACTTTTAGCAGAAAAAATACCAAGAAATAACCATTTCCCAACACAATCCTTTGGAATTTCTTGATTTCTCGGGATCTCGAAAAGTCGAAAATCATTTCCCCAAGTTGGCAATTCTCATGCTGTCATTTTGAATTACTTTTCTTTTATACAGTAACCTTTGATGCATAAAAACATTGATCATTGGTGACACGATGGAGAGCAGATTAAGTGCTCTCTGCTTGATATCAATGCATCATGAAAAATTTCAAAATGATAAAGAATTGTTCATCATCAAAGTGATAGATATTTATGTAAAGGAAACAAGGCGAATCCAAATTCTATTTAGATAGTGGACTCAAGTCAGAATTTGTCAACAGCGCCAAGGTATTTTCACTCAATTTCAATTTTATAATTTGTAAAATAATAATAACAAGAAAAGGTAACAACTTCTGTAACTGAGGGTCAAGATATGAAATCTTACTTTGAGTCTCCCTGAGAAAAAATCCTGCGGACACCTTTGTACCACATTACAATTGTTAAGTTTGGATTGAACTCCATCCCTTATCACAAACCTCTATTTTACTTCTTTTGTATTGACCTGTGTTATCTCCCATTGCTCAATACTGTTGTCTTCATTACATTTAGCCATTGCATCATTCACCATAACATGTTTTTCCTTGTTCTTTGTTGTCTGACAAAAATTGTTTGCAAAGAACCACTATTGAATTTTCTGGGTGCCTTTGGATAATTCTATTGCTGTGTTGTTCCTAAATAGTATTCATTATTTGTTTAGTTGACCTCTGTGGCAGCGGGTGTCCCAGGTTTCGAATCCCAGTCTGGACATGGGTGTTCTTTATGACTGTCTCTTCACCATATCATCACTCATTCTCATCATCATGAATAGACAAAAGTGACAGAAAAGTGATACTAAACAAAAATACATTTGTTTTTTTGTTTAAGTGATCTTGCAGGTTGGCAACTTTAGGACCATGGTAATATTCAAGTATAATTCCCAGTTTTAAAGGCGAATTTTCCAAAAATTCAAGGGTACATGCAGATAGAGGGTCTCTCTATTTCAATCCTACATATTAGTACCGTCTCTCACCACCCACACACAGATATAGTAACAATATAAAGGGTCTGAGTCATTCCAATGGATCCAAAAATTCTAATTCAATTAAATGGTGTACATACTTCAAAAAATATTAAATTTATGGTGCAGAGTTTACATTTGCCATTTAACATACTAAGACTCGAAATTCATCTACAAACATAAATCACAAATGTTACGGCATATACTAATCTATGAAAGATTGTTAATTGTATAAAAATTTCAAACTCAATTTAACATCAACTTCGAGATATTTTATCTTGCAATAATCTTCCATCTGTCAGATAGATTGTTCTGCAAAGGATACTAAAAAAGTAAACAGATTGAGAGAATTCTGTTCTATTTTCCACGCAGCTTTCTTTTCCTTCTTTGATAAAAATAAAGCTGATCTGTGAAAAACGTGCCTCAGTGAATTTATATACACGTATAAATTTAATGGAATTTTGATTCACAAAAGTTGCTATTTTCACGTGCACAGAGAAAAATCCATGCAGAATTAGAATTGGAAATGGTCGGGAAAAAATGGCTTTCTGCGGCTTTTTTCACAAAGTGTGACAAATCAATGAAAATACAGGAGTTGGCAGTATGTTTCCTGTTTCATTGTTTTCGTTTAGCTCCCTACTGTAAAGTGGACACTCATTTCATAATATAAAATACAATTTACAATATGAAATTCGTAGCTAGACATAAACATTGTTGAAACGGTTCCTACCGAGTGTTATCTTCATATTTTGGTTGGCTTATTAAATAAATCTATGTAGTATAAACATATTCATGTAATTAGAGTAGTTTTGTATGTTTTTTTTAAATATAACCTAATAGTATGATCAGTAAGATACTATTTACGATGTTTGAATTTGTTATACGAACACGTACATGAAGCAAAAAAGAAAATACTGCTCTACCTTTAGAAAGTCTACTATCAAATCTCTTTACATTAAATTTTGTGTTCAGTAAAATATGTATATTTGTATTCTGGCTTTCCAGTACATCATGCATAATTTGGATAAATGGCTGCTAACCCTGGTCACAGAGAAACTAGTGGTGTATTTTCGCTGCTTGTTGCAAAATTCTCAACATTTGTGAGACCTCAGCCCAGTAAATTTATTTCTTACAAGTTGATGCCCTGATCCCAACAATTTCACTGATGAATACATTTCTGATCTTTAAAGTTTATATGGAAATTAATATGCACCCTTAATTAATATTTATATGTCAACTCTGGCATAATCATGGTTCAATTATGTATAGACTTGCTGTCAAATATAAAATTAATTTAAATTTGTTGTCAATCCCTGGGTGCAATGGATTTTTGCGGCCCAGCAGTTTAAAAACACTGGCACTAAAACTGAAGCAGAAGCAAATAAGACTGGTCGCAAATGTCAAGCAAAAAAATCCTATTTTAGAACTCTGGACTGGACCTACAGATTGAAATGAGATCCGAAGCACTCTGACCACTGAAGTTCAATCTTCTTGTTACAAGGCAACATTAATAATTTATTCCACTCCAGAGGCCCATTCGTGATTATAAAAGGAAACTTCTATCAAAAAGCCGGCCTTTTTACAACAATAGTACTAGCAATTTGTTCTCTGTGATTTACAGGCTAAATTAAATCTCAATGTCTGATGAAGTAGCTAACAATCTTGTTAAGTTTAGAGAATATTCAGACCAAAGCAACACATGACAGTGGGGGGCCATGACAACTGACATGGGCCCCTTCAGTCTGTAAGCAAGCATCCACCATGCATGCACAAACAAGACCGAGGTGAAATGATGTGCGCCATTGAAGGAGCTTTCAGACTGAAGTCACAGATGACGAGCGACACAGTCTCATTCAGTATAAAGCAAAACATTCACCGTGCATACCATTGAGGAAACAGTGTAGTCCGAGCAACATGCAAGTGACATGTTTAGGTCGTTGTCACACTTTGTTTTAAAAGGTTGAATGGTTTACTGAGAGTCTGCTTCCAAGTGACTGACACATGTCACTTGTTGCTTCGGTCTGAAAGTTCCCTGAGAAAATAGTACAGGCCAAGTAACAAGTGACACTTGCTTCGGGGTCATTGGATGTCAATTCATCCAGGTCATGTCACCCACCATCCCCGATTTTGACTAAATTCAGT
This sequence comes from Lepisma saccharinum, assembly GCF_977018435.1. NCBI lineage: Eukaryota > Metazoa > Arthropoda > Insecta > Zygentoma > Lepismatidae > Lepisma > Lepisma saccharinum. The sequence continues at coordinate 12,381,962 of NC_139257.1, forward strand.
ATACTTATACAATTGTTAATGCTGATTACAAAAACGACAATATTTTTTAGATTGGTCTAGGGGTTCAGAAGTTAACGCACTTTCTAAAATCTCCGTGTACGCCACTTGCAGATCCACTTTCAATGACACGCATTAGGTTATAAATGATAGTATCTTTCCTCAGGTTTGCCGTAGAAACTTCAAGTTTCTTTTCTTTTGTTAAAAATGGTGTAAGCTTTCATTCAAATAAGGTTTCAGATGAATGTATTAATAACCATGTATTTTTATGTATAGTTCCATGTAATTTTTAGAAGAATAAATTACTTACTTCAATAGCGAATTTCGTGCAATACCCCCCCCCCTTTCAATTTCCCACCAATTTTATATGTGGGTAGCTCGGAGTGTGTGCTAATGCCTGATGGAAGAATTGGGATGGGCAGTTCAGAGACAGGGTGATAAAAAAACCTGAGGGAAAATACCATCATTTATAACCTATTGTGTGTTATTCAAGGTGGAGCCACAAGTGGCGTACACAGAGATTTTAAAGAGCACGCCAAGTTACAGGCTTGGTCACATGACAAGTGGAGTTGTTGTTCATTTGTTTGAAATTGCAGAGGTAGAAAGCCAGCAAGTTGTTTGTTGCAGTTCTTCAAATGTGTGGAAATGTATGTATAAGAACATTTGCTATGTGATTTCTGTGGTGAAACACAAGTGTTTAAAATGTGGAAAAGCAACGTGTTCTCGGTTATATCTACTGATCGTATTTGGCACTGCAGTCGAAGTGCATTTTGAAAGATTTACACTTCCAGTCAACACCTTCCAAGACCACACTGCAAGATCATTCTCAAAGTATACTCGCTTCAAGTATGGTCTTGTATCTTTTGGACACGGCCTGATACTCTCTTTGAATATTCCATAATTCATGTATTAATGTTAAATTTCAAGGGTACATATTAATTAATGTATAAAGTTGAAAAAAATAGGATGATATTTGCGAGAAAAATTGTTGGGATCGGAGCAACTTTGAAAATACGAATTTACTGGACTGTGGGCTTACAAATGTAGATAACCACTGTTGTTCAGAGCATCCATTTTCTTGTTCACCTTCGACGCTTCATCACTTACAAATAATTTTCCTATGAGATCATGGCACATGGCAATGAAGGAGATTTCGAATCAACATTTTTAAAACTTTGTTTACATCACCTATCCCAATACATGTTTATAAACCTTTACTGTACACTAATGCCTTGCAATAACAAGTTAGTATTATGTCACTCATTAAGGAGAAGTCTGATTAGATAGTGTGTCTAACTTGGCTTGGATATCACCCTTTTTGTGCTACATTTTCCAGTGATTCTTCCATTTCTAGTAGATTCAGCCACATGTGATAGATATTGAAATAATCTAATGTGTGTCTATTCAGCCGACATCAGTGTTACTATTAATACCATGATCCTGGGTGGATTACAGTTGTAACTTTATGCACACAAAATATGCCTGTTATGGCATGCAAGACCTTTTAACACATATTTTGATTTTGTATTTGCTAAACAACCTGTGATTGATCAATAGTTCCAAAGTTATTGAACCTTGCAGTTAGATACAATACTTATTGGTCAAATATGGGTCACAATTTTTGTTGTGCACCACCTTCTTCCACAGGCTATAGCTTTAGAACTATTTCTCAGAGAAACCTAATATTTGTATAGAACCTTTCCATACATAACTGGACCATCATCCAAATCCAAGACTTTCTGAAATTGATCTGACAAGGAATGACCCATATAATTTCTTTACTGATATTTTAAAGTAGTTGCGGTAGCTCAGTCAGTAACGCATCTGACTACCATGCTAAAGGTCCCGGGTTTGATCCCTGGCCGGTTCAAATCCAGGAACTTTTATAACGATGGAAGCGGCCCCGGCGTCCACCCAGCGTCGAATAACATGGGTACCTGGGGGTAAAGGTGGTCAGGGGCGTGATGCTGATCACATCACCCCCACACCCCCTATACGCCTTCATGGCATGGTGCTAAGCACAGGGGAGCACTTTACCTTTACCTAGCCTTTTTATATAAATAAAGTTTACTATAAGTTGTCTTACTTCTGTGTACATGGACATCTCCAGGATCTTTTCGAGGGGGGTGGGCAGGAATATTTTTACCCCTCAAAAAACACTATTTCAGTCTGAAATTATCATGTTTCTTCAATGAATTTATAATAAATAACATGAATTACGGTGACTGAAATGAAATTATGTGTGAAATATGTAGTTTTTAGGTGGACAGTCATTTTCCTTGGCTCCTTTCAGATGTCCATATCTGTGTATGTAAATTACAGTGGCACATTCTCCAATTACCACGTTTACAGCTAGTAAACCAACTTTTTTCATATTGTATTGCATTTAAAGTATGGTTTATTGCTCATTATATATTCTGCAAGCTACGAAAACAAGCTTCTAAACCAGAATTTAAGTAAATTATTTAAAAAAAAAATTAGAAACTGGTCTCCATCACACCCTTCTGATGACCAGGTTTCCTCCCACATTGTAGGTAAGGGAGACGAAAAGAAAGTAGGACGAGTGGTTATTTAAAAACATGAGGCTTCAGGGTGCTTGGCAGAGGCAGCGTTGTTATGTGAAGGGAAATTTATCTTGGTACAGGGAAACCTATGTCCAATAGTAGATAAAGAGGGAATTTTATGAAAAATTAAAAAAAGCAGAAAATTTGAAGTTGTTGGATTTCCACTTTCTTTTATTTACTAGCATGCCTTCATTAGTGTTTTTCTTCTATTACATATATTACATCTATTACATAGGCCTATATCTGGTACACCAGATCAAATTTTCAAAAACCTGTGCGTTACTGTATAAAAAGCAGGGTACCAGTTAGATATAGTGAAAACACATTTAACTCGTTTATTTCCGAATTATTTACATTTGTACTTACCTTATATGCATAGCGGAACATTTTTCAACTTGGGATTATATTTTTTCACTGAAAAAAGTGAAATATTTCACATTACAAGTATTTATTGGTCGTTGCTAATTCGCTTTCGTGACACACAATATGGAGGGCAAATCTTGACTCACGTTGTCTATCGTCAGCTGATATGCAGTGTTTCCAAACTTATGAACCGAAAAATGCCACACAAACTATTCACAAAAGGTTTTTAAGCGGAAATTGATCCACAAACCATTCATGGAAGGTTAGGTTAGGTTCAGTTAGGTTAGGCAAACATAGAAAATTAAATTGGGGGAAAAAACCGCTCACACGTCATCTTGTAAAACTACCATGTGGTTGCTACACTAACACTTATTAACCGAAAAATGATGGTTTTTAGGCTAACATTGATCCACAAACCATTCACAGAAGGTTAGGTTAGGCAAAAATAGAAAATTAAATTGGAAAAAAAAAACCTCGCTCATATGTCATCTTGTAAAACGACTGCGTGGTTGCTACACTGACAGGGGGTTACATATTCGAATGCACGGAACATTTGATTCACGTAGTCGACGGTAATGGTGGCACGAGATATCGTGCAACGGAGATACATTAATGTCGAAAATGACATTATTTACCAGCCGAATAAGTTGCACGAATCGAAAGAACACTATTCCCAGCTTCCAAAAGTCCACAGGAACTCAATTCCGTAAGTACTTTCCCATCATTTCTCCTGTAAATTTGAAGAATTCTGTTTTCACTATATCTAACTGTTACCAAAAGCAGAATTTATACTAGCATTAACATGAACTCATTTCCTAAAGTATATATTTTGGTCCTTTTCATCATGGACATAATGGCATTTTAACTTTGTGTTCTGTAATTTATCATCAAATTCTAAACAGGGTAATTCCATGTGAAAATGCTAAAAGAACTAAACCTGGCCCACCTAACTACGAAAGTATGAGTGCAAAATGTGCAATTTTTTCAACACCTTTAAATTGCAGTATTTTGGTAATCATGGCACCTGTAGAAGGGTATTGAACAAAATCTTCAAACATTTTGATACACGAATGACTGGTGTCAAGCACATGGGGCCGTTTACCCACCATACCCCTCCAGAATTACATTGAAATTTATATTAATCGACAGATTTTGATGTTTTGCATAATATAAAATTAGTTGCAGCATGCGGAAAACACAAATAACTGAGATATTCGATCATAAAGTATGACCAGCAAAAGCAAAAACCTGCCATTTTGGAGTGCTTCCGCCACTTTTTATTATTAAAACCCTTTGTATGCACACTCAAATAGCAAAAGAACAAGTCGATCATAACTATTGGTACCAAAACTAACCATGTAAAATTATACTTGCTGTTGTAGAATGTCGTTTTGGGTGCTAGATTCAATTGCGCGAAGCTTTCAGGCTCTTATTGGTAAAGAAACACTTTATTTCACAGTGGCACATTTTCGCGAGCTAAAATCAACTGAAAACGTTCACAAACAACAAAATATTCATATACCATGCAAAACCTTTCACATTCTATAGAGGATGTACACAGGGTCAAAGGTGCCAAACTCGACAGTATGTGTTAACAGACGTAAATCGAAATCGAACCATGTAAAAATTACGTACGTAGCACGATGAAATCGCAATAAAACAAAAGGAACTTGGGTCCCAAAATCACTATAAATTGGGCATTTATGAAAAAATGTGGGGGTTGTACAGATATATCACTGCCTCACATAACACACTCATATCAACATATTTCAAGAAGCTTGCACTAAAATATCATTAACTATTTAATGTAAAAAAAAACAGTGCATTACAACCCCTCACAGAAGAGGTTTATTCGGAAATATTAATCTGGCTAGGTCTAACATTGCATTTAGAGAGGTGTAGGGGTAAATTTAGAGCCAAAATAACTGTAAATTGGGCATTTGTGAAAAAATGTGGGGTTTGTGCTGATAAATCACTGCCTCGCAGTACATACCCATATCAACATGTCGCATATTGCTGCAATCTTGCACTAAATGATCATTACGCCAATGCTAAGGTTTCTCTTACAGACATTTCTTTCGTCACAGCTCCTCTTGCAGTTTTCAATATCATAATTTTATACTCTAGTTATTGCATTATTGATTCAACTGTCTACTCACTTTCGGGAGTTTGTAAAAGGATTTCACCTGAAAATGATATCAATCCGACAAATTATTCACACTCTTCTTTATAATTAACATATATTCAATTAATATACAGAATAGGACAACAAACAACACGGCTTCGGTAACTGATGATCTTCATTTGTTTACATGACGATTGCGCGAGGCCCCTTAATCAGGATTTCATCAACACTTCCGGTGCTAGTCCTGTCCTATGTGGAAAAAGAAATTTCGCAATCCGGACACGGCCTTTATCGCCAAAGTTAGTGTTGCCAGCCATCGCGTTCTAGTTCTAGAAACACCCACAAGCTTTCCACGCCAAGGAACCAACTTCGCTCGAGACGAGTTGAACGAAATGTCGCCTGCAGCATTCTCGACTTCGGACCTCGCATGCGCCTGAGAAACTCACGTTCCGCTTAGGTCCCGGAATTCCGGACTCAAATTACGACCAACAGAGCCGAGTATCCTTTTGACAGCCTGCATACTGTACCCGGGTTCCGTAATAGCACTCACCGCAAACCAGGGGACCATTTCCTATCCGTTCACTTTCTAAGAACCGAGGTTTTTCAATACAATACAAAGTTATGGAAGCGGATATTTCTCATTGGATTTTTTAACGTTCATCTCGTGGAATGAGGCTATGCTTCGAACATTCCATTCTAAGGTTACAGCATCCCTTCGGTTGTTCTTTTTTCCTTGACAGTTGACAGCCGTTTATTCAATTGATCCGTGCCGATATATTTATTTCACTCTTTTTTTTGTTGTTTGAGTAGCATTCTTGATACAGGGATTGGGTCTTACGGGGCTCAGCCATTTCCCTTCCGAAGTTTCTTACGTTAATCCCAGGGAATTAGCGTTTGGGGTAATCCTTTTGGGGACAGTCACAAAACTGTTTCCTTGGCTAGCCACGACGAAATAACCCGCCCTTCGGCGGTACCGTTTACATTATGTTTCAGTTATTTATAACTTCCACACTCCCTTCTAGTGGCAAGCAGCCAATTATTTTACGTATTTTAATTCTCGGCACATTAAATTTACTACCTGTAATTTATTAATTCAACTTCTCCTTTCTAAGCAGCCACAATAAAATCTTGCATTTTAAACCAATGTCAACGCACATTATTCCCCCGGAGTTTTTACAAAGTACGGTCCTTATGAACGTTAACCATACCTTCCCTTGTTTATTTTGTACACCCCCCCCCTCAATGGCAAAACGTCGCTTGTAACGTCCCCTTGGTACCCCGACGAACCCTTAAAATATTTGCCTTCTTTTACACCGTTGTGAGGGGCAATATCTAGCAGCCGTACCCTCTTACAGCTGCTTTAAATAAACCTTGTTTTCCCATGAACAATTTTTTTTGTAGAATTAACACCCCCCCATCCATTTCCCCCCTTTTATTTTTGGTATAATCTTTCATTTCTTTTTGTAAGTTTTTAATACTCGTATTACATTACGTGTACCCCCCTCCCCGGCTTCAACACATAGGCCTGACCATTATCTATTTTACACATATCGTTTATTTTTACGACGGTCAGTTATTTATTTTTTAAATCGACATTCTTAACTCGCCTCAGCACCAGTTGTTTTACCCTTATATTTCCTTCGCTCGCCCGTACGGGGATCTACAACAGGTCCCATTCCCTGCATCAAGCGTCGTTTACACCGATGCTTTTGCCTAATCGCAACGACTCTAATTACCCATAGCATTTACGCCGTTGTGCAGGAACATCCATATCACCTTATTGCCCCTGTGTTTTGGATTTATTTTAGACCCCTTTTATTTTTATTATTCGTATTTACGCCACCGACCCCCCCCCCCCCCTTTATAGTTTAATTGTTTCCCTTGTGGCCCTGGTACTCTGTCTCCAGAGTTCCACTACTTCTTGCCTTTGGTTTTAGAGTGACAATAGTCCTTTCCAAATAGTATTGGTGGCCCTGAAAAGGGCCGTTTTGCACGAACTTCGGCGTCCTTCTCGGCTAATTGGGACGGGGACGTCCGACCTCTGAGATCCCCCCACTGCCGGCAGAAAAACCTAATCCCATTCAGGAGAAGGAGCCACGGCACTAGCCGCTTCATGATATGGCGTCGTGTCCGCCTCCACCTCTGGAGCCCTCGTCGGCCCACTCGAAAGGGAGGATACCGCAGCACCCGGATTTCTCCGCGTATGCGCGCTTGCTCCCTCTCGAGTTCCGCCACTGCACGAATGGGGTGGTGACCCCCTCCCTGTATTAGGTCCCCCAATACAGTTTGCACCGCCCGCAACATAGCAGGCGACGCCTCCGCCATGGCACATAGGGCCCGTAGATGGCTCCAGGAAGCCAGCCCGGGGAAGAAGGACGATAACAACGGACCAAGGGGGTCCATGTTTCACCGCTGTCTTTTGCCGTCTGATAGGTACACCATTTCTAGCCTTGATCAGGCGATGGCGCATACGTTCCCACGCCCCCCCGTATAATGTTGCTGATGTTTTAATTTCGAGCCAATCATAACTCTAGGTGTTCATTACATCTCCAGCACTCTTCGCTCAGCGAGCAACAGTTCGCACGATTTTGCTATGATTTTCACTGACTGATGCATTTTTTTTTCTGCTTCGTTTCAGACTCGCGATCATGGGATCGACCCCCCCTATTTTTTTCATGTCCCTTCTCTTCCTGTTTGTCTCCCCCTCGCTTTCGGCTCTGCATACTTCCGAGGATAGTGACCTCTTCTTCGAATCCCTCGGTTTTTATTACGAAAAACAGGCACTAATGGTCCACACGTACGAACGCGTCTTTACGACAGTCAATGTACACCTCGATATAAATATCCGCACTCAAAACCCTCAGAATTGTTCTCGCTGGACTCAGATTCAAAACAACTCGCGGGAAAAGATTGAATCTTACCTGCATGATGTCTCGCAGTATTTTCCATGTAGATTCACCGTCGGAGATTTTCGGCCGAACTGCGGAGTGCCCTTGTCGAATGGATCAGTACATTCAAGGGAAAAACGTTCAATTATTTTTAACCTTTTAAACTTGTTCACCGCCGGCCTGAGTGTTTTTAATTCATTTTCAATCCACCATCTGCAAGCCTCCGTCAAGACCCTGGCGGACAATCAACACGCGATTGCCGAGGAAATAAAATTCATGAAAAAGATTCAAGTCAAAGCCTGTAGTAAAGTACATGACATTTTGCTAATTTTGAAACGTTCCGTTCTGGAACTACAAGACGAACTTATTAACAAATTTTGTGATATATATATACAGAGGAAAAGCATATTTTGGCAATGATGCAGGCTTCTCAGCTGTTCGAGCGCCTCGACTTCTTAATTATGGAATTGTCTTTAAATAAATTATCATACCATATCCTTACCCCGACTTGGCTTCGCATTTTTATTCAAGGGCACCCCCAATTTAAAACCACACTGTACACCACTGATGTTGGGTTGTTTTACGCCCTGACCAATGTCTACTTGATCACGTATGACGTCGATACGAATTCCTTTCATCTCCTACTAGAGACCCCCTTGCTCCCCTTGGACGCGATTTCTCCGGTGTACCGTGCAATTAATTTGGGATCCTATCAGCAGGGCCACTGGTCCCGTGTTCGAATCCCGGAATTGACATACAGGGTGATGCAGAATGGCGCGCCCCGTTTTGTGGAAATTATCGCCAGTGCATGTAAATTTACTAACTTCCTTTACGTGTGCCACCATACGGAACTATCTATAGACCCCCACGTCACGTGTTTGCAAAATTTAGTGGATATCAATTCAACCGAAGGATGTGCCATGGAGATCAAGTCTCACTCTGGCCCCGAACTCCGTAAAACCCGGTCACGCCACGGCATACTTGTTGCCGGTATTGGTAAATTCATTTCCTCCCAGCTTCTTAACGGTAAAATCCATACACGTCGCACTATTGAAGTACTTCCCGGTCGCACTGTTTTCTTGAATTACAGTCAATTTGACCAACTCATTTTTGACGATGAAATTATGCACAATCGGCCTATGGCCGACGCGTACATAGAACCCCGACCTGTTAAAATGTTTACGGACGAGTCTGTTAACTTTACGGGCCTCGTTATTCCGGACTGGACTGACATGACGCTGGCGCTACAGCAGTTGAATAATTCCCTCAATCGCGATATTCCACTCCATGATGTTTTAGTTTCCAACCTCCCAGTTACAGTTTTTATTTTAATTTTTTGGAATGCTACGTTAACAGGATATTTCTTGTATTTCTGTTATCGAACCCGGAACCAACCGGTTTCTTCCGACTAAATTCCGTGGTAACCATCTACGTGCAAGTCGCGATACATGTTTTGCGTTTCGCTTACAGTTTTTAGGTTTTAAACCCCTTTTTATATTTATAAGTTTATAGACCCCCCATCATGACTGAACAGGTATCACCTCTTTTGTTTTTACTAACTTCTCTCTCCTACACGCTAACCTATGTTCGTGCCACCTCGCAACCCACTGAGGCCCGGCTTTATTCATGGACTTTCACGGGCGGATCCGGCGCCCCATGAAGGATGGGATTCCAGACTTCCAGAGTGCTCCAGGAGGCTGTGACCTCCCCTTACGTCACGGCCAGAAGACTATCCAGGACTACTACAAAAGAGGTCTCCCCTCTCACAGGACAAAAGTGCATCGTTCAACCCCCTCCACGGCTCATCATGCTAAGCGCCGTGTCCCTGGGCCGCAATCGCCGGAACTTGTCCAGATTTAGCACACCCCAGTGGTTGTTCGTGGCTGCACTCACCAGGACCCCCGAATGGATTCCCCCGTTCCAGAACAGTAGCAGCCAGATGACCCCCCAAGTGTCATCCGTTCGTCCCAGCGACACCCCCCCCCCCAGGAACGTCCCAGGTGTGTGGCTAACACCTTCCCACAGTGGCTTGCAACCAGATATCACCAGCGGCCCCACCACTACTCTTCAGGTTCCCGAGCCAAGGAGGACCCAGCGCCATCGGAACCCCCCCTCCTGAGTCCTTAATTTCGTGACCAGCAACGCCCAGAGTCCCCGCATCAGTTCACCAATGTGCTAACGTCACACTTCAGGATTCACGTTGCCGCCGCTGTCCGTCTGTCCACTCCAGGACCCCCCCCCCTCGTCGAGTTTTCACCATTTGGACCCAGTGCCCATCTCCGCACCACATCTCTCCTCCAAGTGCGTCGTCCAGTGCTTCACTTCGACCCCAGTGGACAGCACCTACTTTTGCAGTCAACAGTGTTACCCCCCCCTTCTTCCAGATTGCCAAGATTCTTCATACATGTTCTTGGGTTCGACACTTGATCCAGGCTTACCCAACATACATCGCGCGCGTTCGTGTGTTCGGGTCTCCTCATCGACCTTCGACCTGCATACGGCCACTTCTTGGTGGACCTCCTCACGCTCACTCATGCATTCCCTCACGCCGTGCACCGAAATCTGTGAAAATGGACGCTCTACCAGTGCCGTTTTCGCGTGTCTGTTCCTCCTGGACTCCCACTGTACGCGAGCCAGAACTTTCTTCCAGGAATAGCCTTTCGGTGACGTTATCCGGACTTATAGGATAACCTTCGTTCCAGTTTCCAGGATCTCAGCTGTGCGTGTGTCGTGTGTGTGTGTATCGCGTCGTCGTGTGCTCATGTGTTCGACTCCCGTCGCCGGATCTGCAAGAACAGTTCGCCGATCTCCATTACCAATGAACGCTCGCCATCGCGATTGCTAATGGAGTATCCTTCAGCTGTGCATAAAGAACGCTAACTAAGTGTCTTTTTTTCTGTTTCCCTCTGACTATATGTCAAAAACACAAACTTGCAGTGTACCATCGGGGAAACAGTTTTTTTTCAGACCGGCAGAAAGACTTGAACAATTTGAACGTAAATTTCTGCCACTAATGTTAATACTTTTCAAATTCTGTGTATCAAATCAAAAGACATTGATTTTTTGGGAAGCAAATCATCCCATGTACATATATTAAATATTTCAATTTCACCTTCCTTGTGTAAGATAGTTAAAAATATCATTGCTTGCGAACCCTTCAGGTCTCTACTTTTGTATCTTATTGCATGATTTTTTTTCTTGGGTATTGATACCAAGTTTTTTTTTTTAGTTTTTTTTAGGTGATATAGACATTCCCCCGTTAATGGGGTAAAAACAATCTCCGTGTTTTCCGAACAATGCGCAATGGAATTACCCTTGCCCAGGAATCAAAGATACCTTTTATCTTCCGTGTTACAGTGCTTTCGTGTGCTCCGGTGTCAAGTGCTTCAGCGCGTGCCGAGTGACATGTGATAAATAAGTTCGTCGTCAGCGCTGACACGAGAGATTGCTCTGTCAGCGACACCCGAGAGTCATAAGACGCACGACGTCAGTCTCGCGAACCGCAAATCGGTTCAGTATGTAACCCAGCAGTTTAGAATTAGGTTCTGCATGATATTATGTTGTTTATTTTTTGGTTGTATACCCATTCTTGCCTTTTTGTATGTTCTCTGGTTTTTATTCAAATATACTTTCTTCTATCCTTGACTGGACAGGATGGGTAGACGCGACTTTTTTTATTTAGGCAGCAGGTCTACACACGAAATTAACTTCCCTCGAGGATGAATAGTCGCGCCCATTTTTTTTATTATTTTTTTTATTTTTAAGCAGCAGGTTTTCAAAAAATTAACTTCCCTACGTGAACCTAATTTTTTGCCCCAGAGCGGTGTGCCGTATCACGCCGCAGACGTGAATCGAACCTAGGACCCGGGTATCATAAATAAATAGGCTAATCACGTTATAAAAAGGGTCCCGCTGAAGCATTGAAAAAAGAGCTTCTTAAAAGCTCATCGCGACAGCGTCCTTCAGCGGAGTTGGAAAAACTCCGCTGACATTGCATTAGAAAATGAAATCAGGAATCAGCGTTCTTCCGCAGGATTGCCGTTGCGAGAGGACGCGATCGAAGCAAGCGTCGTAACGGCCGATAGTTCGAATTTCACATAAATAGGTCGCGTGAGAAAATCTCAGTCTTAGTTGTCTTCCGTCAGTCAGATGAAGTAGTTATTACAAAAGAAATCCGTCTCTAGTTGTTTGCAGTTTACGCGAGAGAGCTCCAAAGGCATCGTAAGTTCAGAAAAAGGAGCAAACGAATAATCGGGAAGTTAAAGTTATCGTTAGAATATCGGTCGGCGGAAGTACAGAGTTTGGAGCCCGGAGTTGCTCCCTCGTCCGTTTTGTTTCAGAGTAGGACCACGTCGTTCCAAGGACCAGCGGAGAAGAGATCGCCGTAGAACTCCAGGTAACGAACATTCCTTGTCTTTCCTTCCCCTGCCTGTTCAGTCAAAGGTAGTGTTTAAATATATGTCCGTGTGTTCTTACTTACGGGGCTAGTCCCCTTGTAGTTAAGTGTCGACGTGCTCTCCAGAGCTACCCCCTTCCTTTTACAACGTTCCTCTCGCCTAACAAGCGAGTGGCTAAAGGCTGTCATAGCCTATCTACGATCCCCGCTCTTAGACTTTATACGATTTAAGCTCTACCTAAAATGTATTATTGAAGCATCCCTGTGACCTCAGATCCCTGGTAAGACGGGATTACAACACTATATTTCATCCAATCATTCTTTGAAGATACATGTTTCACTAAAATTAATGATTCTCGACTGTATGTAATTTGTTTGCAAGATAATTTCCAGCAGAAATTAACTGTAAAAGTAACGTGCAGTTCCTTTTTAAAATGTGTAATTGCAACTGTAACAGTTACTTTTCAGAACAGTAATTGTAATTGCAACTTGGTTACTATTAAAATGAAATTTTCCGAACACTGAATCCTTTTAATACCGAAACATTCACTGGAGTTAAATAGTGTACATCCCTTCTTATAACACTGGAATAAAATACATAAATATACAATAACTGGACGTTTACTGACTTTTTATACATACAAATCTTGAACATTTCAAATTACAATGGACATTTTTCTATTACAGGAAAATATTGTTCAGAAGCACCTAATGGAAATCGACATTCGTTAGGACGAGGTTCATCCCGTTTTGAGCTCCTAAAGCTCGGATAAATTCATGTTGATAAGGTATTGCATTTTCGAGAGGCACATACCTATAGCTATGTATTCGCCAGCGCTGATGTGCCCATCCACGTTAATGCCCGCTTCGGTGAAAATTTCATCTCGTAGCACTTCCATATTCATGTTTTTTTGGTAGCTCAATTTTAAACTGAATGCCCTCAAGCAGTAACATGCCTAAAACGAGAATTAAAAGAAATAGCCACTGGTAGTTCTATGTACTCAAGGGTGTGGTATATTAACAGTGGTGTGCTCAGAAGTTTTCAAAGGGGGTGATACGTGCACTTTTTCTAGTAGTCGACACTTATTTTGGCATTATTTCGTGCCTTTGACGTTCCTGTTTAAGGAATACTGGGCTAGAAGTAAGGGTTATGACCACTAACAACCTCCCCTTGAGTACGCCACTGTTTATTAGTAGCCCTACCTACTTAACTGCACGCTTTGACAGTAGGTGTAGTGCAGGTGTATCCCGGTGTCAGGCTGGTGAAAGGAAGTGACTTTCAAACAAGTTTATGAAGATCGGTTTTCAAGTTCAGAAGATTCATCAAATGCCAGTCTGCTGCTTGAAACGTTCATTTGATTAGTAAACACACACCAGGTGACTGTACACCACACATTAAACCCACTGTGCGAATTAGGCTTTTTGATTTGGTGTGTGTGTGTGTGGGGGGGGGTAATGCCACTCACTCAGCGGCGTATTTGTAATGTATTTGTACGTTTGTACCAAACGTTTCCGCTACAGGCGCCACCCCTGTTGTGTCCCTAAAGAATTTCGTTCGTCATCTGGTTGCCCTAAGCTTTACATTGGAGGGCGATAGGATGGCTATTCAAACGTAGTTTTCAACGAAGTTAAGAATTTCTCGTGTAAATCGATAACAAAAATGTGTTTAGCAAACCTTTAAGATTATGTAGCAAGTCATAAGTTTCCGAAGATTACATTCTCCGTAAGCTAAGAATTAATATATTAAAGCGCAACCTCAGGGTAGCCCCGACGGGCTAAATAGAATATTTGTGCACAAAGAGCACTAAACGTAACGTAATTTTGGTAGTCTCTAGCTGCCATGGGTCTACAATGCCAAAATTTAGATAGTTACACAACGCTTTTATGTTTCCTCTTGATGCGACTTGCGAGTATGTGTAATTGAACGGTGGGAGTAGGAATCGGAGAAACTCGCCAAATTACAAATAAAATATCTATAACGTGAGTAAACACATGATATTTATTATTATACACTATGACCTATCCGATAACTTAATATCAACTTTTTTTAAATTAAGGATACATTTCCCCATCGTGTTCTTGTCCTTTTGTTTCGAGATACAAAACAATTTTAAAATTATTATTCCTGTAAATTAGAAAGCCCTAGACGTTGCGAGACATGAAACACAATATAAAATATTTTTAATAACTATTTTTCTCGATAAATATGTATGTATAAAATAGAGAACTATATTTACTAGCCATGAGTAAAGTATGCTATCACGTAAGAAAAGGAATCAGTTATTAATAACAATTATAAAATATAAAATTAGTCTCGTGGCGAATTAATATGTATTATTCTTTACCAGATACACAAGAATAAAGCACATACATAGTGAAAATTGCAAGTGACGTAAACAAGTGCTGTGCAAATTTTAAGGCTTTTTGATTCCGATATCTCTTCTGTTGTTGGCGACCGTCTTATTAATATTCTTAGCTTCACAGCACTGATTATTTATCTATGACATAATTTCTGAGGTTAAGATGAAATTAAACTTGCAATTCAATGTAATAGCAGCACGTTCAGCATCAAATTCCCAATGTATTTAAATGGGAGAACAATTGCCCATGAAAAGCCTGGGGCACAACATGGGTGCTGCCACCAACAATAGTTTGCTTTGACCATGCCCATTTCACTTCATTTCTTTGGGTGTATGCAAATTTGTGTATGTTAAAAGGCAGTAAAAAGCTATACGGGATAAACGTATCCCTGACACCCTTATTACACCTCACCAGAACGTAGTGCAAAAGGGTACAGACACCCAATACACTGCTTTCCACCAAATCAACAAATTAGACGAATCGGTGTTGATCCGTGTAGCCAGAGTGCAGAGAGAGTCAAAAAGTTCAGCAAACTAAAAGGGGCTAGTGTGATACCTGAAGTATTCCGCAATCTAGGATGAGTTGTTGCGGTACATTTTATGCGTTTACATTATATGTAATCATAAACCTACTGTTGGTCTGTCTAACGGACAAATAACGGTTATTAAGGGGGCGTGAGGAGCAGTTGCCCTCCCCACTTTTTTGCCACCTTTGCCCGCGGACTATGCTAAACCTTATCTACCAAGGGAAACTAATTGTCCTTGCACCTCTAGTTTTGGAACCCAATTGTACTCTACTATTTGTCTGTGTAAGTTATTATACATTAACATTTGTAACGAAGATTAGAGTTTAATTACATGCGTGTTAATCTGCTGCTGGTTATCAAAAAGTATACACGGAAAGAGTGCTAAGTCCGCCTACAAATGGAAATTTCGCCGCGCATGCGCACTTCGAACACCAGGCGTCAGAAAGTTAGTCCGCTACTCCTTCAGTCGGGAAAATCTTTGCAAACCATAAGGGCTTGCTGGGTAGAAAAGAAACACAACACAGTATACGAAGTTAAACTCAGTTTTATAATCACTTTTATTTACTATCGTTTGTGGACTTACAAGCAAGGTACAGATTTGCTCACGTTTCTGCCTGAAGAGGAACAATTCTATAGCATATTAAATCACATCACAATCATAAAACACACTTGCATATAGAATTAACGTTGGACAAGACAAACGTAAATACACAAAAGTTTCTGTACTTAATTATTATTTCGAGTATAGCCAGAATGAAACGAAAATAGTTACCAATTACACTATTCGGTAATTCCGTTAACCGTTACCACTTTTTTGTTGATTTCTCACCTTCACCTGTTTTCTAACTGAGTCTGTCGTCAGGTGAAAAACATTTAGGTGGGTTCACTTCCTCTGCTGAGATGAGAAAGTGACGTCAACACGAACAGATTATGACGTATTTATAAACATATATACAAGTTCCAAACAAAACTGTATCAATCTAACGATAGTTGTCTGTGACAGCTTGCACATTATTTGCAGTAACAAACATTTTAAAAATCTTAACTTCTTACAAATACAAAACCTTTAACGCTCAGGATCGTTATCATTGCCACTCGTCCGGGGAAAATTTTGGAATAAATTGTAATTTACAAGTTCTTAAAAAAAAATGAGTACACAATGAAACTTTAAATACAGAAATTATCTTGACACTAAGTGAACTTCACCAACCAATGCTTGTCTGTGTTCTTGAGAACAATTAAAGATCATAAGATTGTCAAAATTTACTCGATCGATCGGGTTCTTGGACTCGGGATGTAACAGTAGAATAGTATTGCTGCGAACATCTGTTGCAATGTAGGGACCAATATAAACCTCAAACAACTTAGCGATGGTTTTATATTTCCTAGAACTTAGTTTGTGATTTCTTACGATCACCAAATCTCCTTCCTTAAGCTGAATAGCATTGTACTTGACTTTGAATTTTCTCCTATCACTTTTCGAACATACCTTTTTCTTCGCCATAAACATCTTTCTATCCAAGTTAATTAAATTAGGATCATCGTCGTTATCAGGCCAATCAAAGTGGTCCAATATTTCATTGAGCACAGGGCGATTGAAAAATAGTTCTGAAGGAGCATACCCAGTAGTGTCCGAAACAGAATTGTTCAGTAACCAGGCAATTACTGATAAATATTTCGACCAACTTTGATGTTCGTGGTGACAAAATAACCTGAGCAGTCGAACAATCTCCTGATTCATGCGTTCTGTAGTATTACTACTAGGGTGATAGGCCGTAGTGAATTAATACTTAACACCATTTTGTCGAAATTTTCTTTCCACAGCGCAGAAGTGAATTGTGTACCTCGATCCGATAAGATTGCCTTAACTTTAGGAAAATTGGTGAAGTACCCTTTCTCCATCACAGTGATTATTTCTCTGGCGGTGCCACGCATCAGTGGCTAAACGGAGACGAACTTTGTTCCTAAATCTACCAAATATAGAATGTATTAGAATCCTTGGGATATGGGCAATTTACCAATCAGGTCTAGTGATAGTAGTTCGTGAGGACTCTTTTGTTTAATATGTAACTTGTATTTGATGATTCCTAACTTGTCCATTTTAGTTTTGGCACATACGAGGCAATCCCTAGTGTGCTTAGCAACATCCTGTTTCATCTTTGGCCAAAAGTATCTACTTTTTATTCTCTTTAGGGTTTTTGCTACCCCGAAATGTCCTAGTTCGTCGTGATTTCCCCGAAGCACTTTTTCTTTGAACTTTATAAGTACACACAATTTCCAAGTAAATTCTTCTCAGGAGGTTTCTCCAAATAAGAAACTTCCATAAACCTGATACACGTTTTTCACCTTAGTTTCAGTAAGAGAGTCTTCAGTTTCTGGCTGATTCAAAAGCTTTATTATGGTCTGCCAAAAAACATCATCTTCTTGTGCTTCAGCCCAATTTGTTATGTCCTCTATTTCTCCTCTTTCTTGCCATATATAACTTACATGGAAATAGTTAACTTCTTCCTTCCCTTTGCCTTCATCGATAGGATAACGACTCAGAATATTCGGTACCACGTTATCCTTTCCTTGGATATATTTAATTTCAAAAGAGTAAGACAGCAATTTTAGAGACCACCTTGTAAGCCTGCAATTCCGATTTTTAGAATTTTGAAGCCACCTTAATCCACGATGATCTGTGTATATTTTAATATGCCTTCCTCTTAAATATATTTCAAATTTGTTGATACCAAATAGAATAGCCAAACATTCCAATTCGCGACTCGAATAGTGTCTCCCATTTTCTTTTAATTTTCTGCTAGCATACTGCACAACAGTTTTCTCGTCGCCTTGCTCTTGAAATAAGATGCAACCTAGACCTTTGGTAGAGGCGTCACATTGAATACAAAATTCTCTTTTAGATCAGGCTGAGCTAAGGCTGGGGTATTTGTTAACTCAATTTTCAGCTGGTCAAAAACAGTTTCTTGATCCTGGCCCCAGTTCCATTTAGCAGACTTTGAGAGCAATCTTAATAAAGGGTCCGTTTTGATTGAAAAGTCTTTTATAAACTTCCGCCTCCAATTTGCTAAACCTAAAAATTTTCGAACATTCTTCTTACACTTATGTTGTGGGAATTTTAAAATTGCTTCATACTTTTTTGGATCAACTCTAACATAGTCTCCAGAAATCAAGTGTCCTAGATACACTAGTACAAACTTAACAAAATTACACTTCCTAAGTTTCACTTTAAGACCTACGTCTTTCAGTCTTTGAAGTACTTCTTGTATGTGCTGAATTTGAGTGCTAAAATCCGCATCGAAAATCAACAGGTCGTCGATATAAACTGTTAAGAAATGTTCTGTTTCTGGCCCGAACACTCGATGCATTACGTATACCAAAGTGGACACATCACTTGACAAACCCAAAGGAATTTTCAAAAATTCATACTGTCTGCCTTTATATGAGAACGCCGTGTATTTGCGACAGTCTGGTTTTAAAGGAATCTGTAAATAACCAGAGGCAAGGTCCAGACTTGTAAAATACCGGGATTCTTTAAACTTCTGAAGAGACTCATCAATTGGCGGAACCGATCTTGTAGGTATTATCATGATAGAGTTTAGCAGTCGGAAATCTATGCATGGTCTGACACTCCCATCTGGCTTGTCTACAACCAATAGAGGATTTAAGTAAGGAGATACTGACGGTTTAATTATGTTCCAGGCCTTCCATAAGTCTAGTTCCTTTTCCAGAGCAGCTCTTTTTGAAAGTGGTACTGGGTATGGTGGGCGATGGACTGGATCGGTGCTTGTTAAGAGTATTTCACACTCAGCGGTCTCCATTGTTCCGGGCTTCTCAGAGAATACCTTTAAATAACGAGTCAGCACGTTTATTAGCTCCTGCTTCTGGGAACCATTTAAAATATTAATAGTTTCAACCTTCTGTCTGAGGCCCGCGGTTTTATACATCCACTTCTCATCCTCATCCTGGACCTTTTGGATGTACCGCACTATTTCTATATCTACAGGATTTCCTTCTTCTTGATCAGGAGTTCTATCGAACAACAAAGTAACTGAATTCTTCCTGTACCTTATTTCTGCTTCGTGCTGTCATAGAAAAGACATACCTAGAAGAAGATCCGTACGAAAACTCTTTAAGATGAATACTTCTGTGCTAAAATTCATGCCACCAATTTCCAGTTCTACCCGTCTACTTCCGAACACTCTCTTCTTACAACTTCTGGAAAAATCTACCAGTTATTTCAGAAACTTTTTGCATTTGAATGCCTGGTATCAGATTAATTAACTGGGTCCAGATCTCGGAACTTAATATTGAACATTCACTTCCAGTATGAATAATGCAAGTCACCGGGATGCCCAATAATTTGCAAGAACTGCAGGAGATTTGTACTTAGTTTTTATGTTCGAGCTGATTTTAATTGGCTTTTTAAATTAATTTCTTCTATTTCTGTTAACTGAAAATTTACATGTAATTCTTGTATGGAACGCTCCTCAGAGGCTCCTTGCCTAAACGGAAGCGAAACACCTAGACAAGGTCCTAGTTTGTCTGACACGATTGGGATATCTGGTTTTGCAGAAACTGTCTAGTAGCCTCCACTGCTTCTTCCTGCTCTGAGGCAACGTCAAGTCTTGGTGAGAAGGAACCACAATTGTCACCTCTACGTGGTGGAGAGTACCGTCCGGGCGAAGTAGGATTACGTCGTTCTTGGTAACGCCATCTGTCTGGAGAACTTTGCCTTTGTTCTGGACGAGGCCTGTAGGAGTTTCTCTGTCTTTCGTTCTGATCTCGGTTGAAGCTCTCCTGCCTAATCCTCTGTTGAATCTTCGAGGTCGTGAGAAATTTCCTCCTCGACTCTCTGAATCCGTCTGGATATACTGGATCTTAAAACTTTTATTTCCTGCAGCCTCATTATTCTTAGAGTCTTCTTTATTCTTCCAGGCATGAGGGTCATCATAAATATCGAAGTCCTTCAAGAAACGTGTCAATTCATCCACACTTCGTGGAGCGTGCGCCAGACAAAGATTCCGAATGCGATACGGCAACTGTCCAATGATAAAATTAAGAACTTCACTCTCATTAAAATAATCAGCTAGGTTTCTGTACGCTGCGTAGATACTCCAGGCAAAACTCTCTAAGTTGTCGTGTACCAGGCGAGAATACCTTCGGTTCCTCACAGCCGCTAGTTGTCTTTGTTTCGCCTTTTCTGATGCAAATTCATCCTTGAAGCGTGTGCAGAAATCAGCATAATTCACAAAGTTGTCCATATTACCAGCTAACCAATGCTCAGCCTTGCCGGTGAAAACCCGAGGTAATAATTCCAATCTATAGTGCTCAGGCACTTGCATTAAGTCGAGACTGACATTTAATTCACGCAGATATCTTTTGGCAGATTGAGCTTCGATATCGCCTTTAAATTCGGAAAGTTCGCGATATCAGCCATTCTGGGCATCTTAAACTCTGTTCTGCGTCGAAGAGTTACTATCCTTTTCTCTAGGCCTCTTGCATCTATCAGAAGTTATGGTATTACCGGGGAAGAATGGGTTTGGAAGTACAACACGAGGTTCATAGGCAGTAGCTTCTGGATTCAGTCTTCGGATTGGATCAGGTAGTACATCGGAAGAGGTTTCTGGTCAAATTTGTAAATAATGGATCTTTTCCTGCAGTTAAATGACCCTACTTATAATTGTACCTGTCTGTTTCTGAATTTCTTGGCGAAGAGATACTTCCATATTTTAGCCTTCTCATGGAGAAAATTAACCTTTTCTCCAGCTGCCTTTATTTCAACTTTCTATTCTTGCACTATATTTTCTGAGTTCTGTTCGTTCACCAAAGGTTTTTAGTGCTACATTAATAGACTCTACAGAACTCTTTAATTCTTGAACTCTTTGTGGAGGGTCACATTCATATTCTCTTCCAGACTGGACAATTTCAAGACAGGATTCCATATTCTTCTCCAATTCATCCTGTTCCTTCTCTATCCGTCCTTGCCGAACTGTTAAGAACTCTAGCTGCTCTTCCACAAAGTCCTTTACCCTTTCGTCCATCTTTTCAATGACTTTAATACAATGCTTTTCTATCTCTCCTCTGATGCTCTCTACCTGTTCAAGTTTGTGCTGAGAGAATAGAGCCTGTAACTCTGACCTTAGTTTTATATCTTCCTGTATCCTCCTTTCTTCCTGGTTTTCAATCAATGCACGGATAATATCTAAGTCTTCTTTTCCATTTCTCTCTTCCTCCTCTTTCTCTTTCCTTCTCCCTCTTCTTTTCCTATTTGCTCCTTTCCTCTTTCTCTTTCCATATCTTTTCTTCTTCCTCCTATTTCTTTTTCCTTCTCTTTTCTTCTTCTTCCTCTTTCTCTTTCCTTCCCTTTACTTCTATAGACTCAACTATGAGTTTAAACTCCATCATCTCCTTTTTTCGAACATTCATTATCGGAGCCATATCTTTCTTACGCTGTTTCACCTCCTCCTTTTCCTTCTGGTTTCGTTCTGCTTTATCTTTCATCAACCAATCAAGTAGCCAGTGATCTGATGAGGGCTTGGTAGGAACCCTCGGTTCTGGTTTTGTTTCTGGTGCTGACAAACATAATGTGCATCGCATCTCTTTATTTGATACCGACGTTACTTCCTGCCCATCACAACTACAATGAAACCTCTGCAAACATTGGCAACACTGGAAGAATTCCCTGTCATTGGTAAGATCATCACAGCATCCAAACTTTGTTTCTGCATCCATTATCGTTCTTCGTCTGCTTCGCAGATTCATTCTTGTCGCGTCTTTCTCCATTCTACAACACCGTCTATGGCTCTTCCCAGTTAATACTTTCACTTCACTATCACACATTTACCTTCGTGAATTCTATGGACAAATACTTTCAGTATGCACTAAATCGAGCATCACGTTTGAATTGCAAAAATTATTTTGCACTTGAACCCCCACGATTGTACCAAAATAAGTATGTATTCTGGCCTCGCGTTGGTATGCCAAAATAACTGTGCAACATCCCCCGGTTGTACACCAGGCGTCAGAAAGTTAGTTCGCTATTCCTTTAGTCGGGAACATGAGAATGTTTGCAAATCATCAGAGCTTGCTGGGTAGAAAAGAAACACAACACAGTATTCGAAGTTAAACGCAGTTTTATAATCACTTATATTTCCTATCGTATGTGGACTTACAAGCAAGGTACAGATTTGCTCACGTTCTGCCTGAAGAGGAACAATTCTATAGCATATTAAATCACATCACAATCACTAAACATACTTGCACATAGAATTAACGTTGGACAAGACAAACGTAAATACACGAAAGTTTCTGTACTTAATTATTATCTCGAGTAAAGCCAGAATGAAACGAAAATTGTTACCAATTACACTATTCGGGCATTCCATTAACCGTTACCACTTTTTTGTTGATTTCTCATCTTAACCTGTTTTCTAACTGAGTTTGTCGTCAGGTGAAAAACATGTGGCCGCGGTGGCTCAGTCGGTAACGTGTCTGACTACCATGCTCAAGGTCCCGGGTTCGATCCGCGGCCGGTTCAAATCCGGGAACTTTTCTAACGGTGGAAGCGGCCCCGGCGCCTACCCAGCGTCGAATAGCATGGGTACCTGGGGGAAACCCTGGGGGGTAAAGGCGGTCAGGGGCGTGATGCTGATCACATCACCCCTACTCACGACCGGATCAAGAAAGTGTGGGGCGTTACCCCCACACCCCCTATATGCTTTCATGGCATGGTGCTATGCACAGGGGAACACTTTACTTTACTTTTACTTTTTGAAAAACATTCAGGTGGGTTCACTTCCTCTGCTGAGATGAGAAAGTGACGTCAACACGAACAGATTATGACGTATTTATAAACATATATACAAGTTCCAAACAAAACTGTATCAATCTAACTATAGTTGTCTGTGGCAGCTTGCACATTATTTGCAGTAACAAACATTTTAAAAATCTTAACTTCTTACAAATATAAAACCTTTAACGCTCAGGTTCGTTACAAATTACATGCGTGTTAATCTGCTGCTGGTTATTAAAAAGTATACACGGAAAGAGCGCTAAGTCCGCCTACAAATGAAAATTTCGCCGCACATGCGCACTTCATCTTTCGTGGTCTGCGACACTAGCGACATCGCACCTTAGGTACAGTGAACTATCATGCGCTCTACTGTTAACAAATGAATGCAGCATCGCGTGAGTGTATTCGAACAATTATATTCCAAAGAGGCAACCTGTTTCATGGTCAAGACCAGCGACACATCTGGCAGTGCCAAGAAAACATTTGTAAGTCCTTTGCAAAACATTTCACAACACACGAGAAACAGAAATTTCACAAAACAATCTGTTCATGAATTTCAACTCCTTGAAAAATATTTGTTGTTACTGCTGTGTGAAATACAAATTTTCACATATCATAAGACCGTAACGTCATAAGCAATAGCCATTTTGCGAGTTTAAACAAATATTGTTGCTATAACTGTTTTATAGATGCACTTGAACAAACGTACCTGGATATGACCTTTAAAATTAACACCAAATATTTAATTTACATAAAATCAAGTGTCGCTTGTTCATGAATTTTACTTTCAAATTGACTTTAATGGTAATAAATATTAAATATCATGTGACGTAACAGCTATAGCTCTCAATTTAGTTCAGCCAAAGACAGAAATCGTTAAATTATGGCACTCAAATCTACATGATTTATCATGGAGCTGCCCTCATAGAGAGAATGTTTGCTATTTACAACTAAAATCACCTAATCCAAAAAGAAAGTGCAACTGGGAACAATATTGATTATATTTTAATATTTTATTTTATTTTGTCACTTGCTTTTTGAATTTTTTCCATTGTTACTCATTATCACAGGGCAGTAATTAATAGATAATTCACTTCTGTGTATTCCATTTCTAAATAGTATAATTTTTATTATGGAACATACTGTAGAATTCAGCCACCTAAATATTATGGTGAATATTATTGCTATTATTATTATTATTATTAGTATTATTATTATTAGTTTCAGTGTAATGCAATTGGAAGAAATATCATGTACAGGGTTTTCGTAAATGATTGTCGGGGTTACAAACAAGCACTGTATTTTACATAATAAAGATAGATACATGCAATTTTTTGCAAAATGTTAGAAAACTCACCAAGTTTTTATGACAAAGTCACAAATGTTCCATGTGCTCACCTCGCGATATCCTGCAGATATCTAAACGATAGTCCATTTCCTGCCACACTCGGGATAGCATATCACGTGTAACACTGTTGATGGAATTCGTTATGCGTGTTTTCAGTTCCTCAATGGTAGTGGGTAATGGGAAACTGTATCTTTTACATATCCCCAGAGAAAAAAATCGCAAGGAGAAAGGTCAGGGGAACGAGGCGGCCATGATGAAAGGTATTCATCCTCATCACTCCCGTGCCCAATCCAACGTTGTGGTAATGTTCTGTTGAGCAATGATCGCACTTCACAGTGGAAGTGAAGTGAGGCTCCATCCAATTGCATGATGAAGGTGTTAGAATCTTCTTCCACTTGAAGATAGCCACTCATTCCACATATCCAGTAATGTCAATCCCGTAACCGTTTTCTCCATGAAGAAGAATGGGCCGTGCACCTTTCTCGTGACACAGCACAAAAAACATTCACTTTAGGCGAGTCCCGAACCAACTCAACAAACTGATGACGATTTTCCGTTCCCCATATGAACACATTGTGTGTGTTTACTTTTCCACTTAGGTGGAATGTCGCCTCGTCAGTGGAAACGAAATTCCCGATGAAATTGTCATCGTCAGTCATGAGATTTTGCATATCGCTGACGAAAGTTTCCCGTACACGACTGTCGTTACGTGTTGGCTTTTGATGCAGACTTAGGCGGTATGGTTTCATGTTTAGCCGTTTTCGTAGAACACCCCATAATGTTGTCTTCGGAATGTTGAGTTCCTTGGATCCAGCAGGAATCGATTTCTACGGGCACCGTAGATAGGTTTCACGAACTCGCTCCACATCATGTTCCGACACTGATGGTCGACCACTGATTTTGCCTTTGCAAATGCAACCTTTTTCTTTGAACTGTGCATGCCACCTTCTAATCGAATTGTCTGACGGTGCATCTTTCCGACATCGCGCACAAAAATGTCGTTTCACAACTGTAACGGACCTCGTTGCGTGATATTCAAGGACACAGAACGCCTTCTCACTAGTAATATCCGCCATTTTAGAAAACTGCCGCCTGGCGGCAGAATCGGGAAACAGAGGTCTATGAAACAAATAAGGAACAAAACTTGTTGAGTTTCTCAACAATATGGTGCATTTGTGTTCACCGTGTCATTCACCCAGATCGATTACAACAATGAGGAAACCCCGACAATCATTTACGAAAACCCGGTATATTGGAAGGTGAAATTGCAAGAAAGTCAACATGAGTAAATGTTTACTGTGAATAAATAGACAAGCAAGGTATGTACATCTAAAATAAGACAATTTAATACTTTTGTACTCCTGGAAATAAAAATTCATTATTGGAGAAGTTATTGAAAATATGCAATAATTTTTGTAACGATATTCGTAAAGCCCCCTAGGCTGTACTGTCATGATATTTTTTAAAAAATGTAAAAATAATGATGTATCTTATGGTTATTTGTGTATGCTCTACTTAAGTTGTTTAGGATAATGAACAAATTATTTACATGTCCTCTCGTCTTAATTTTGTTACAAATGCAGTAAAACTTTATAATTTAGAGGGTTGTCTCTTTCATATACTAATATGTATGATTCTTTTTATGCAAAGAACCTGGTAGGTCGACTCAGGTTATTGTTATTAATAGTCTGTGTTCAAATCTTCAGTAGAGAATAGGTATCACAATGTGCTTTTGTCATCTATTGGAACATTCCATGAAAAGTTGTTCTTATCCATGTAAATAACAAAATGAATTCAAATGGAAAATATTATTATTTTTAATTGCATTAAAGTTTAGATGTTTGTGAATATATATAATTTGCACATTTCACAAATAAAAGTTACTAACACCTGCAGCTCAAATGCTCACAGACAAATGAAGTCAAAATTTTATACATTTTTACAGCGTCAAAGACGTAAATCACTGTTAAAGCTTTCATGTATTCAGCCTATGCCATCATACTCAAGTTCTTTTTATTTGTTAGCATACACCATAAGGTACATCATAATGCCATGAAATGAGCTCATTATAACTATTTTAATCCAATCTCATGTCTAGAATGTTAAATTCTGTCAATGTTTTACAAAGTTTTATAATTAAGATAAAGCTAATGAGATTGAAAGGCGACGTTAACAACTAACAACACGATAGTTCTCTGCTTTAACTTCATGAAGATTGAATCCTTACTTACGTTGAGCATGTCGAGCATATCCTTCCCGCTCATGAAGGCGTTGTTGTCCCTGTCGTAGACTCTGAAGAGCCACAGGAGCTTGCAAGGGATCTTCCCCTCCAGCGTGGCCGTCAGGGCACTGAACATATCATAGAAGCTCAGCAGCCCGTCCATGTTCGTATCAAGTTCATCGAACAAACGATCTGCAAACTGCAGAAGAGATTCTGTTTAACCCATTAGTGCATAAAGTTTACTAATAATGTTTTTTGTATTTCTTTCATAATTTTGGTACTCATGGGGTGCATATATGAAACAAATACCATAATTTCAGTTTTATTGTTGGTAACAATGGAACTACGGGGTGTGCAATATATTGCGCGCTTGCATAGTTAACATGTGTATTGTTTATTCACATCACAATTAAGAACTTGGTCTCAACTCAGAACATTTTTTCACTGAAACCTATGACTTTACTTAATACTACAAATTGTTACAAGCTTTAACCATTTGCACACTTAAACATTTTTTGAATAATAACAATAATTATAATCATATATTATAACTGGTTATCAGTTTTCACGTAGTATTGTAGGAAACACTCAGGATGGAGTCCCACGTTACATTTGTTACATACGTATTTAGCTCTCCCTGAACACTTTTCATTTGCACATCTCCTGACTTTAGGTATTTTCACTGGCCAGTGATTCATCCTGTCATACCGCTCATCGACTAATGGAGTTGCTTTCCCTGGTGTGTAGCTGTTCCAAACATTTTTAACAAAGCAAGAGCTATGTATTCTCGAAAACAGAGAAGGGATTTTGTACTGTTTCTTGAATTCACCTTTTTAGCCAAAATCCAAGCGTTGGAAACAGAAACATCCAAAAAATATGCAACTATGGGCCACCACCACTTTTTCTGCCTAATTCATGTGCGGTAGGCAGCAACATTTTGGTCCATTTGGTCCACTCCTCCCATCCCTTTATTGTAGCGAGATATAAGAATCAGTTGCGTGATTGTAATTTTTGTTCTTTTTGCCTGAGACCAACGATTGGCTTGGCCAATTGAGAGTTCCTCAAAGTTTGTAGCTAGGGTAACGACGCTATTGTCGTTCCACCCTACAAGAAGTACATCATCACACGAACAATAATCATGCTCTCCTCTATCCTTCTTTCTCATGTCCTTCTTTTCCACTAGAGTGCATTTCAATGTTCTTCCATCCTGTATTGTCCCTGTAGCGCATATGCCATATTCATACGAGCTACAGAGGTGAAATAATTGTCAAAAAAAACTTTATGCCCTGCATTTGGAGGAATATCAGCTGATTTTAAAAAAGATAACACAATATGTATAGGCCGCAGACTTCACAAATCCCCAGAGGAAATAGTCCGGCGGAGTGAGATCGGGAGACCTGGGCAGCCATAGTGGCTTCGTAATGATGCGCCCAGGTAACACAGATTCAAACAAATGTTACATGGGTTGCGTGACTTTTTGATCACTCGGTAGAATTTCGTGCACATTCAACCTGAAAAAAGGAAAAAAAAATATTTAGAAAAAAGAACATATGCACGTATTGATAAATTAGTGTTTGAATTAAAAAACGAGAACAGTATATGCCCTCTTTATGAATAAATTTCATTATTTTCTAACAAAAAACAATAACAAGCTACATACATTGTTGTATAACATGGCTCAACAATTACATAAAGAAATCATGAAGGAAAAGCTAGTGCAACATTTCAAGCAGAATGCAAGCCACAATCATGAAACAATGGTTTTTCAAAGAGGTTGCTATGCATAGGGTACAATATATTGTACACCTAAATTTTATTGTTTCCAGATATCTATGTAAACCGATTCTTTGCGCAAATATTGACTGTACACAAACATGCAATACACAGCTTCCTGGTAAACAAAAAATAGTTACATGAAATGTAAAATAAAATTTATAATTTGAAATTTGCTTACCCAGTGCGTGTTACTTGAAAATCTCTTTGAGCCATTTTTAAAACTTCTACTTCTTGTTCAGCTTCAACAATCACAATTGCCAGGACGTTATTAAAAATGTGATTCTTGATGTTCCGAAAACTGTCTTATACAAATACAGAATCATTTTAAGAATTTGATAGAATATTAATGAATGTACAATATATTGCACACTATGCACTAATGGGTTAAAAATATTACATGGATATGAGCACTGAAACAGCTGCATTAAGGATCAGAATAATCGTTGTATATTTATGGATATCTAAAAATAAAACAGGAGTTTACCAACATAAAGGAATGTTTACTTGTACATGAAAAATTATTAAGACGTACATTCTTATGTTGGTAAAAAATTATGGTAAAATATTGAGAGATTCTAGACCACACTAAAGCTTCATTAAATTTGTGCAATGCAATATCGCCACTGATGATATCAGACAAAATTTCTTGTCCGTATTCTTTCCTCCTAGCCCGTAGCAATTGCAAAACCATTTCAATATTCTTTAATTATCTCCAAACATAAGGAGTAAATGAAAATTATAGGGTGTTCCAATAAAAGTGACAGATTTAATATGCTTAAGAAAATACTGTATATTTACAAATTGGTAATTTTTTTTACATCATTACAAGGGGTAAACTTTCCGATTTAAGAATGAAAGATGACATCTGGCATATGTCCCACGCCCGGCTAGATCGAGAGCGTGGTGTTTTACTGTCTGCTGTCGAACCTCTTTCCTCAAATTTCGTGATTAACTTACGAACTGTACTCTCACTAGGTGCACTTTCATTTCCAAGGATTGCACGAAACTTCCTAACGGTATCTGCATAACATTCACCATTCTTGCAATGAGTTTTCAATATCAAAACTCGTAATTCTCTTGTGAAATGATCCATCTCAACTAAGCTGCAATAACCATTGATAAAGGAAGTTGCAAGAACAGTGATACCAACCCAACCACAAGACATGTTGCGTAAATTAAACTTGGCATTCTTAAATCGGAAAATTCTCCTGTTGTAATGATATAAACATTTCAGTCATTGTTTTTAAGAAAGTATTCTATTAAGCATATTACATCCGTCGCTTTTGTTGGGACACCCTTTATAAAATAGATAATACAAATTTGTATTGAAATCTTTATAATTCATTTTTTGCCTGTAATTCTTCCAGACAGTGAATAAGAATAGTAATAGAGTCATATTATTCAGATTAAACCATTTATCTAATAATTTACAAGTTACATTCCCGTGCTTTGGTAAGAATATGCTTACTTGCAATGGGTCAGTAATCTGCTATCTAATATAGGATGCAGCATTCTTACTCGCGTTCTTTTCTTAGCTTAATTCAGGTTAATCCAATGTAGCCGAAATAATAATATGTTTATTACCTTATCATTGTTAAAAATAAATACATAAATAATAGGGCTGAGCCGATACCGATGCCGATGTATTGGTATCAGAAAGTATTGGTTGGAATTCATCTACCGATACCAGCCGATATTTTCCCAGCATATTGGTCTTTCACGGGGTCCGCAAAAATGTCACGCGACTTTCCATGGAGTCCAATTAACCTGGATAATTCGAACTATTTTATTTTACACAAATTTTGCATAACATCTATTTTGTACACTATGATATTACTAACAAACTAACTAACTCCATAGCCTTCTTAAACCCGAAGGTTCATGGCTGCAGCAACACAGGCCTTCCATCTCTCCCTATCTTGAGCAAGTTCTATATACTCTCTTCCATCCCTACCGATTTCCCTTAGGTCCATCTCAACGTTGTCCCTCCATCTTCGTCTTGGCCTTCCTACAGATCTCTTACCATCAGGTTTCCCAACAAGAATCCTGTAAACTCCTCTTTCCTCTCCCATTCGTGCCACATGGCCTGCCCACCTAAGTCTTCTTGATTTAATCATTCTAATAATATCTGGACATGAATACAAATGATGTAGTTCTAAATTATGTAACCTTCTCCACTCACCTGTCTCCTCATCCCTTTTAGGTCCAAAGATTTTCCTAAGGATCTTATTTTCAAATACTCTCAATTTATGTTACTCTTTCAATGTGAGGGACCAAGTTTCACATCCATATAATACTACAGCCAAAATTACTGTTTTGTATATTTTAACTTTTAGTTTCTTAGATATTAAACGAGAAGACAAAAGTTTATGAAGAGAGAAGTAACATGCATTTCCTGAATTAAGCCTACTTTTTATTTCCTCTTTAATATAATTTTCATTTGTTAATATTACTCCTAAGTATTTGAATTTGGAAACTGGTTCAAACGAGTTGTTATCAATAATTAGATTTTGATTATTACCTAACACTTGGTTTCGGCCTGCAAGCATATATTTAGTTTTCTCTTTGTTAACTTTCAAACCTATCTCTTTAGCAGTTTTGAAAAATATTTTAGCATTATTCTTAATTGTATTCACATCATCCCCCAGTAAGTCTACATCATCTGCATATGCTAACCAGTGAGTCACACCATTTAATTTTAGTCCTTCTTTAGTTTCTTTTACCTTTCTTACAGCATATTCAAAGGCAAAATTAAAGAGCAATGGAGATAATGCATCTCCTTGTTTTAACCCATCATGAATTGTAAATTTGTCAGACATATTAATACCCACACGAATTTTGCTTTCTGTTTCACTGGTGTATATTTTTATCATATTAACAAGCTTCTTAGGTATTCCAAACTCTACTAATATATTATATAGGGTGATTCCTTATGTAGTTTACAACTTTAATAATTTATAATTATTTATTGGAACCACATACAGACTTGGTTTATATGTCATTATGCAGAAAAACACTTCAAGTTTTTTATTAGAAATCTGATATGGTTCAATGTGTGCACCGTTGGTCATCCTGGACACATCCCAACGAAAGTCAATTTCCTGCCAAACATTAACCAGCATTTCAGGGGTAACATTAGCGATGGCTGTTGTGATGCGATCTTGAAGTTCATGAAGATTATGAGGTAGGGGAGGGGTGTAAACCCTATCTTTCACAAACCCTCACAAAAAAAGTCTAGTGGAGTGTAATCTGGAGACCGTGGCGGCCAGGCAATTGGTCCACCACGACCTATCCACTTGTCTGGGAAACGATGGTGGCGCCGCATGTGATCAACTCTGCAACTACACACTACGTGAGTCAAAACTTGAAGTGTTTTGCTGCATAATGACATATAAACCAAGTCTGTATGTGGTTAAAATATATAATTATAATTTATTGAAGTTGTAAACTACATAAAGAATCACCCTGTATAATTTATCTCTTTTGACCGAATCATATGCTTTTTTGAAATCAATGAATAGCTGATGGACATTTTGATTATATTCCCACTTTTTTTCAAGTGTCTGTCTGATGTGAAAAATTTGATCTGTAGTTGATCTGTTACGTTTAAATCCACATTGATAATGACCTATAACTTCATTAGCATATGGGGTTAGCATTGTTAAAAGAATGTTAGATAATATTTTATATGTTGTTGAGAGTAGAGAAATTTTACGGTAATTATTGCAGTTCATTTTATCACCTTTTTTAAACACTGGAACAAATATGGATTATTTCCACTGTTGAGGGATTTCTTCTTTATTCCATATTAAACAAATTAATTTATGAATTTGACATATTAATGATTTTCCACCATATTTAATTAACTCAGCTGGTATTAAATCAATGCCAGGTGCTTTGTTATTCTTTAGCCTTTTAATAGCATCTTTAACTTCAGTCAAGTTAGGTTCTGGAACTAAAGGTTCTGCTGTGTGGACTTCATTTAAATCTGATTTATCTACTACATGAACATTTAAAAGGTCATTAAAGTAGTTCTTCCATCTATTTAGAATATCGCTTGGGTCAGCTAGAAAATCACCGTCTTTATCTTTTATCAAGTTTACTTTAGGTTTCCACCCCTTTCTAAACTCATTTGCACCTTTATATAAATCTCTGATATTTTTTTTTTTGCTGTTTGTTTCAATTTCGTTAATTTTGCTTTTCAAGTAATCTCTTTTTTTACTTCTAAACATGCGGTTAACTTCTCGCTTTATTCAGTTATAATTGTTTAGATTTGTATCTTCAGAGTTATTTAACCACCTAAGTCTAACCTGATTTCTTATTTCTATTAGATTATGACATTCATTATGAAATCATGGCTTACTTTTTCTCGGTTTATGGTATCCTATATTTTCTTTAGCTGCTGATTCTATTGCATTACGTATGTGCTCCCAATTCTTATTTACGTCTGTTTCAATTACATTTTCATCATCATTTAAATCCTGCAAAACATCAAATCTATTTGACAGTTTAATTTGGTAATCTTTCTTAATTATTTCATCAGTAAACTTTCCTGTATCAAATTTTAGAACTTTTAGATTTTGTTGCTTATGATTTATCACTGAGAGTCTTTCTCTTAATTTAGCAATTACTAAATAATGGTCACTGGCACAGTCAGCACCTCTACGTGTACAAATGTCAATTATACTAGTATACCTTCTCTTATCAATGAGAATATGATCTATCTGATTATGAGTTTTACCATCTGGAGAAGACCAGGTATATTTATGGATATCTTTATGTTTAAAAGTGGTACTTTTCACAATTAAATTCTTTGAGGTTGCAAAAGTAATCAATCTTATACCATTATCATTACTTAATTCATGAAGACTTTCTTTACCAATCTTGGGTTTAAATGTCTCTTCCTTGCCAATCTGTGCATTACAGTCACCTAACAGAATTTTCATATCATACTGAGAAAATTTATCAAAGACCTGTTCTAACTCTGTATAAAAATTGTCAAGAAACAGCAATATAAGGCCATGGATGTTCCCAAGGTAAAATATTCCGGAGGTAAAATAGTCCCCCGTTTGGATCTCCGTGTGGGGACTACTTTGGGATGTCCCTGGACTAAGGATAAGATCTACGTTAGGAATAAGGATATTAAATTAGGCACCTGGAATGTTCTGAGCCTTTACCGGCCTGGTGCATTTCAGTGTACAGTTAATGAGATAGTTAAGTATAAATTAGATGTAGTAGCTGTCCAGGAAGTTAGGTGGCCAGGAGAAGGGAATTGTAAAACTAAAAGTTATACACTATGATATAATTACTGAATATTCAAAAGCATTTTTTTTGGTAGATTCATGCACATAATTGGAGAATATATGTATATACACCAATGTATACACCAATATATATCAGTATTTTGAACAAAGTTTAATTATTAAAATTTTCTAGTATTTCTATCGGTATTGGAGGGAATCGAAAAGGGTATCGGTATCGGCTCAGCCCTAATAAATAATAAATTTGGTCTGAAAGGGAAGACACACATTATATGTATACAGTGCGTTCAATTCCTTGCAAGGCCGAGATATCGGGAGAAGTGTGGCGGGCGGCGCTAAGATGCCGACATTTTCGACCAGTAACGTGCCGCTTATTTTTATGGATATATCTTTAGCATGCAGATATTTATATTAATATTGCAAAACGAGTACTAACCTGTGTTATAAGACTTGTTCAAAGTGATGTCCACCTACATTCACACATTCCTGGCTTCGTTTTATGAATTTTAATTCACGCACAAACGTTCATCTTCCGTAATTCTGCTACAACGCTGCCCCAATTTTGTCGAGCTTTTCTTCGGTTCAAATCCGTCGCTTTTGCTTAGGGGTACTAAAATTTAACGACCCAGTTTCTCGTAATGTAAGGACAAGACGTCTAACCGTCTCTCTACCTGGAGGAGAAACGCTAAGGAATTTCTGTGCAAATTGCCTACACACACTTCGACACGAGTATTGTCACGTAAGTGTCATACATAAAAATTATATTTTCTAACGTGAACGTTGCGGCTGCCATTTCAATTGCCTTACTTACACACAACACACACACACACTGAATTACACGAAGACGTAGCACGGCAAGTAGCCAAAAACCACTCTCTATCAAACAGTACGAAATTAACACGCTCTTGGTTCAAGGTCTGTTCCTCACTCCATTCACAGCTCTGTCCAGGGCACCTGTAGTCACGAAGGAAAGAACAACTCAAGCTCGGAGCTTTCAGATTGCAAACAGTGCTCACGAAAACCATTGACTTCTAACGGTTTAATCTGCACCGTAATCTTGATACAGTGTTGCACATTGGAAACCTTCAAACGATTTCGAGCGAAGAAAAATGCTTTCGAGGGTAAACTAAATCGGAACGTTACTGTCGAAAATGTCGGCATCTCCGATAGCGCTGGCGCCACACATCTCCCAATCTCTCGCCTCGTAAGTTATTGGACGCACGATATATGTATACCCACACAAACAAAATCTTACCACCAGTTGCTCTCTGCTGTTGTACAAGGGTAGTCGCTCCAAAAGAAATTCGTGAAAATCTTTCCTGGTTATATGTTCCTCTGGAAACCTTTTCTTGAATTCCTTGATGTGCACAGCGATGTCCATCTCTTAAACAAGTGAACACAAATGATAATTCTACTTATTGCATAAATATCTCAATGAGAAATGTAAACTAAATTCTTAAACACACTTCCAAAATATAAGACAAATGCATACACAAGTAGCAAAAGCTTATCAATGCCACGTGTTTTTATTTCGAAGAGCATACACGGTGTGTCTACTAAGTCTTTGGACTGGCAGTATTGTAACAAGATAAATGCTGCAATGTGGCATTTGGTACATGTATTAGGTAGTGTCACACGTAGTGAGTGTGTAGTGAAATTGGTGTCTGATTCGGTGAATTATTGAGTGAGTTGCAGGTTTTAAACTAGTGCAGTCTTTTATACATTCGTCATGCATTTGAAAACAAAACAAACAGTGGCGATTAAGTTTTGCGTAAAACTCAGTAAAACCCCTTCAGAAACTGCCAAAATGCTGATAACTGCTTACGGCAATGAAGCTTTTTGTCATTCCAATGTTTTCATTTGGCATCGTCGATTCCGTGATGGTCGGGAAGATGTGGCGTATGATCGCAGTGAGGATCGTGCCTGCACCAGTCGAACTGGCGGTAATGTTGAAAACGTTAGACAAAATCTGAATGAAAACCTGGCACAGACACTGAGGATGATTGCTGCTGATGATTGCAGCAGTGTGTAGATCTATATAAAAGCCCTTGTTAAAGAGTATACAACGAGTGAGACCAGAGCTGCTTGAATTCGGTGCTTGGTTCCTGCAGCACGGCAATGCACCAAGCAACAAGGCAATTATTGTCCAACAGATTTTGACACGGAAAAGGTGATTGTGCTAAACCACCCACCTTATTCTCCAGACTTGACACTGGCTTACTTTTTATTCCCCAAATTGAAATCCCACCTGAAGGACCAACATCTTGACACCATTTTTGGAATTGAAGTAGCTGTGACAGGGCACCTAAACAGATTCCCAAAAAATATATTCACAGGGTTATCCAGTAATTTT
This sequence comes from Lepisma saccharinum, assembly GCF_977018435.1. NCBI lineage: Eukaryota > Metazoa > Arthropoda > Insecta > Zygentoma > Lepismatidae > Lepisma > Lepisma saccharinum. The sequence goes on from NC_139257.1 coordinate 12,417,936, forward strand.
ACAGCCATGTCACTAAGTGTCTGGAATTAGGAGAGATGTACATCGAAGACTAACCAAGGCTTATGGCAAGTCTCACACATTTACACTTTTTTATTAAACCAGTCTAAGAACTTTGTAGATACACCGTGTATATGTGTTCCCTTCGTCCATTTTATTAGTTCTTTGACCCATCCTAATTCTTGCCATATAACTAAGAAGATATAGAAGCGACGTAAAATAACTCAACCATAAATAAACAAAATGATGTGCTTAAGGATTAAAATTGATCACAGGATCAGATTTGTAGGATGCAAAATGTTGTTCTATTTTTTATTTTGTATTCGATGTACATTTTAAATGCGGAGCTAGCTGTACTATACCCTGTCCCAGCTAAGTGTAGAGCAGGACTGTGCATATCGGCAGAGGAGGAGTTGGAAAGTCGAGTGGTGAAAGCGCAGTGTTGCCAACCGTACGGTCAAGACCTTAGTCCGTACGCTAAATGCACGGCTTGTCAAAATTTGCTCTTGCAGTTTTATCCATAATATTTTCCTAAGAAATTCTTAAACCAATCGTACGGACCTGGAGACAAAAATACGGTCCGTTTGCCACGTGCGTTCGGTATTATCCTTTTCAATAGTTTACAACGCTGCATAACGAAGGAGAAAATCGGGTAACTCCCGTCGCCCATTGCACAATCCTGTTTCTCTCACTGTTCATTGGTGGAGCCGTCTCGTGCCACTAGTTGCGCAGAGACTTGTTCTCGTTCACCTGGTCTACAGTTAGCTGGTACGGAGTTTATGTACAATTTTTTATTCAGTGCTCATAAGTACATAAAATGGTGATCAAGCCAACATTCTACATGTGACAATTTTAATTATTTTTCATTCATTATACATATATAGAGAAGGAAAATTAACATTATTTAAGGTTTATCACTTTTTTTCAGAGCAAATAAGGTATGACAATACCGAATTGGATTTCAATCCATCGAGTTAATTTATATTGCTTGCATCACATCTGGCTCTGGGTGAATGCATGTTCTGGGGCATAAGATATACGCGGGGTCTCCACCGAGAGGTCCGGGGTCTTAAAAAATCGAAGACACATTCTCCTAGTCTGAGGTACAGGTGTTCTGTATAATCAGAAATAAACACTATTCAATTAATAAACAAGCAGGTATATATTTCTTATTATTTTATTATGTTCAAGTTGGAAGGGGGAGGGGTCCGATTCTATGATAATGTCGGTTTTATAAATGGGTGTTTTAAGCAGCATGAAGTGTCCCCGTTCGTGCAGATCTTGAACCAGCATCAATCCTGAATGAGCAAATGTTACCCTTTAGCCAATATCCCTATGATGCACACGACTGGGATGTTCAGTGTCTTCCAGGGAGACTATTGCTGCCTGCACCGGTTTCGAATCGTGTCTGCGTGGCATGACGAGTATTGCAGAACACTCCCTCATCTGCAGACGTGAATCCCTTAAAAAGTATATACGAATATTTTGAACAGCGGGGGAAACGCCACAAATTATACAAACTTTAACTTAACTGCGGGACCTACTATTGCCCGACAGTCTGTTCCACAACCCTGTGGAGACTCTATCACACACGATCCATACTATTATCCGAATTAGAGGTTGTACCAAAGGGTGTTAATAAGTTCTACAGGGTGTCCCACGAATGGCGCAACTGGGAATTAAGAGTGGCGTTACTTTGTAACCGAAACCTGTACATACATAAGTCATACACCAAACGTTAGCCCTGTCCAAGTAGATATTTTTAAACATAGAAACAACAAACGGGGTGCAGTGTTGTTCATGCAGTGTTGCCAAATGTAAGTGAAAGTGTAAATTTATTTTTCCACAAAGCATGGAAAATTGCATGTCAAACATTCGTACGAAAATTTGGACGTCAATTTCCACCTTGGGTAGGTGGACTATTTCGCCATCTATAGTTCAGAGAAGAAAACCGATCGTTTTCGCGTATAGCCAATCCTGAAATGCCTCGTAAAGGCGTACAGGTCCAAATGGGTGTTTAAAAAATTATGAGGTACAGTGGCAACACTGTTGATGTGTGAAGGCAACAAAAGGTGTGTTTAGTGATGGTCTATGACATGGAAATACTGGAAACAGTATATACAGGGACGTCGTTAGGGGGGGGCCTGGGGGGGCTTTGGCCCCGGCAGTTGTAACTCTGGCCCCCGCAAACAAAATTTTGATCGATTAAAAATTATCCTAAATTAATACTACATATTATTTTCTGGTAAATTTGTAGCAGAGTTGGAAACACTGTTCCGAAGAAAATCTTCGGAAGCAAATGTAGGACAGCAAAATTCCACCCTTTTGTTGCTTACCAGTTTATAACCAAAGGCATAAAATGCTTTGAGGTTATTACCCTTGCGCTACCCTAAGTTTGTGAAAACCTTTTGCCTTTTGTTGCAAATGACCCTTCCGTTACAGATGGAATCAAAGACTCCGCTGAGGCCGAGAGGTCAACAGTAGGGGGTCGAGCGACATATGGAGAGAGTTCTCCAGTACTGACATTGTTCTGAGATTTAAAATTGCTCCTTGCTTCAGCTTCAGAGCCACAGATTAGCTTTGTGTTCTTGCTTGCGAGGAAGGTCTGCTATCGGGTTGCTACGGTCACTGTGTATTTGTTCGTGTGTGGGAAGAGTTCTAGCGTTGTTGTGCATTTCCATTTTGAATGGATAAATTTATCAAAACTGGATATTTTAAAACTATCTCAAAACATGTGGAACATGACGACAATGAATATGATGTTTATCCAAGTTCTGACGTTCCAAAGTTAGGCAAAACAAGTGAATGTACTAATGTGAAAATAATTACTGATCTTGGGGTAGATAATCCTAGGCAACCACTTTTGCAAAACTATCCAAATTCTACGTTCGGAAAGCGAAAGCGATTATTTCAAAAATACTGGTTTGCATCTGCGCCGTGGCTAGAATATAGTGTGGAACTTGACGCATGCTTTTGTTTTCCATGCCGTAAATTTGGCACAGATTCAGGATATGCAGAATCAAGTTTCAGGAAAATAGGGATTCGCAACTGGAAGAAACCATGTGAAAAAATTAAGGAAAACGGAGGAACGTCCTATCATCTAAAATGCATGGAACTGTGAGCGAATTACAAAGTGAGTACCAATCAGTTTTGTAAAACAATTATATGTGTGTGTGTGTTCGTAGTTTAACTTAAATAATGAAATATGTATATGTATGTATATCGAGTGTTCAAATTGAAAAAAATTCTGAGGAGAAAAGTCATATCAGCTTCCCTTTTCAAATTTTGAGATTTGTACCTAAAACATACGGACTGATGGTTCAAAGTAAATAACACAAATTTTCCAATTAATGTACAAGAGTTCAGTAATCACTGATCTCGTCTCAGTGGACTTTTAATTCATATCAGAATTATTTTTCTTAGAGGAAGGCAAATTAATCAGGAAATATTTTCTCATCAAATACATATTGTAATTTGCAAACCAACAACAGTATTAATTTTAATGTAAAATTCAGTACAGAAACTGACAATTTATATGCTGATATTAATGTAATATTTACTTGAAGTTGAAAGAAATGATTACGTCAAATTCTTAGCAATAGCAAAATATGATCGAGAATATTTAAGAGGAAAATTCTTTACCTGGTCAGGAGTTAAATTAAAAATTTCAATTTGAACACTGGATGTACTTTGATTTTCGTTTCCTGATTTTGCATTACTTTACTGACACTTCTGGCTAATGTCAAAGATATGCAACGGTGATACAAGAAATTAATGCATGGACAGTAACAAAAAAAGCGCCTGCCTCTCCAGGCGAGGACATCGCGTAGCGGTAATGTCGTCACCATATAATTAAGAGGTCCTGGCCTGCGTTCGATATCTAGTGGACGCACATAGTGGTTTGAATCCAACTTTAAACTGTACGTCCAGTCCCGATTGGCCTATCTGTGCATGAAGAGGACTTAATACAAAAACTCACGGACTCGAACTTAGATCGATTTTGGACAAAATTGTAATTCGGTAGCTAACGTGCTCAGCCACTGATGCGGCTAGAATTCAATAGGTTTTCATTTTGGCTATTTTACCTTTTTTCCTACCTCGTAGGTTAATTTTTACAAGTCGATGTGGATGGATGAATGATGGACGGATGGAAAGGTGATGGGAGCATAGACAAACAGAATGAGTCACCAATGGCTGGTGGAGGTTTGAACATCTCTGATTCCGTAGCCCTTTACGCTTACCACTCCGCCACGAACACTGGAATAAATGAAATAAGTAATGCCATTGTTTAGAATGGATGTCGGGGAGAGTGGAAGCCTATCTAATAACAATGTACACTAATGCATTGTTGGCATTGCCAGCAACGGTCTACCGATACCTCACACAACGGAGAAATAATCTTTACCTATATTTGCATTGTTTTAAAAAATATATATAGCACTGACGAACGAAGGAACAAAGCTAATCTCTATGGTCTAGAGCAGGAATTTCCAAACTTTTTCGTTTCGCCGCGCCATTAGTGTTTCAAGATTTTTCCACGGCGTCCAAATCAGAATGTAGGCATATCTAATACTTGCTTTGATTGATTGATTGATTGAATTGATGTGTTAAGTCCATTTCATGCACAATAAGGCTAATCGGAACTGGACCTACAGTTTAAAGTGGGATCCGAACCACTATGTGCCTGCACCGGGTAACGAACCCGTGACCCCTTTATTACAAGGTGGCAACTCTAACACTACGCCACCGGGGAGGCCCTATCTAACACTTGTAACGCTCTGTTAGTGCGTATAGGTTGCTTTCCTTAAGTTAAAAAATAAACATATATTTCAAATTCAGAAACATTTTTTATGTAAAATGTTCTAAATAAGAACATGTATTTGGAACAATCATATCAATGACTGAATTTTAGTGAAAATATTGGAACATCTCGCGGCGGCCCCGTACGCCTACCAGGGCGCCCCAGGGCGCCGCGACGCACACTTTGGGAACCACTGGTCTAGAGATTACAATTTCTGTAAAACTGAGTCCGAGGTTTGAATCCTGAAGGAGATATTATTTTCTTTCACTATTACAATAACTGATCCCATTGTCGTCGTAATCAAAAATAGTTTAAAGTCCATTTTATGCTCAAATAGATTAATTGGAACTGGATTTATAATTTAAATTTGACTCCGATGTGTCTCCATCGGGACTTGAACCTGGCACTCTTTGGTTACAAGGCAACGTGGTAAACCACACCGAGGAGGTCCGCCGTGGTAAACGTGACGTTATAATAAATATGCAATATAAAGCAAAAACATGAATTTATTCTTGAGAATGTTAAAAAACAACAAGAAACAGAACATTTGAGTCGCCAATAATATTCTGCATATTACATATCATAATTGTGATGGCGATTTGTGAGTTTTCCTTCATTAATTGCCATTCATGATCGTCAACATTGCGATTAACTAAAAGTAACAGAAAATCGGCACAACATTAAAAAAAAATAATATACGTAGAATAAAAAAAATAGGTGTGAAACTGAAAAAGAAAGGTAATAACAAGTTGATATTTACTACCTATTTTTTGTGCTTTTTGAAGTTGTCAAATTTTGTCATTTTTGGCGCTAATTTACCTGTCTATTTAGCATGCTTTGTGGCTATTATAAACCCGCTCCCTACTGATAACACGAACTCAAGACAGAAATGAACAAAGTGTGAAAACACCTACTTCAGTGTCTTTGTGCATGATACTTGCACAAACCATCAACGTCGTTTTGCGAGAATGCAGGGTGCAAGTTAAGAGGTGCACAATTTTCGAAATTGCCGCAAAAAAAGTGGCACGCATCTATTTTTCCTACTACATCTCGAGGCACTGGTGTACACATGAGGGAGCTGATGCGGCTATAACTCTCCCGAAATTTCTGTCTTTGAACAACTTTCAAAAGGAAGCTTAAAAGTGGTTAATTATGAAATATGTTATACTGTCTCTCCCCGTTCCCTCTGAAAAAAAACCTGCACACGTTAGTGTCTAGAGGAGAGTTACAAATCAATCGCATAATTTAAAGTGCTGTTTGCGCTGGAATACTACTAAATGTGCTAGAATTTAAATTTGACAATAATTTCAATGTTAAAAGCGTCATTATTATTATTATTATTAATGTTTTATAACGTCCTATTATTGTTATAATTACGTCCCTGCCTAAATTCACAGCCAGAAATAAGATTGATTGATTGAGTTGTTTTAAGACCACTTTGTGCACAGTAAAGTTAATCGGGACTGGACTTACAGTTTCAAGTGGGATCCGAACCACTATGTGCCTCCACCGGGTATCGAACCCGGGACCCCTTAATTACAAGGGAACGACGGTACCACTGCGCCATCGGGAAGGCCCAGAAATTAGAATAAAACGCGATCTTCTTTCTTCAGGAAAGCAACATCTTGACAGGCGGCCCTAAGACCAGCACAAAGCTTGAATGGAGACAATACAACAAGCTTGTTCAACAAATGTTGGCGAGATGGTTGCGGACAACCAAAGGCTGCACTGCGTCCAAAATACTCTCTGAACTGCCCGTCATAAAATGTTCCTGCGAGACCTATTTCTAATCTGTGGTCGTCACTGTATGACTAGACCCCTTTGTGTCGAACCTGACAAATTGCAGGGAGCGGTCTTTCTTGCTTTAAGGGATTAAGGGAAGGAAATGGCATTCAAATGGCAGGGAAGACTTATCCCTGGGTTGAGTTATTGTACCCCTGCTGTTTCAGTGCACCGTTTCTGTAAGGCAATACGCAAATACGGTTAAATTTTCCCTTCCCCAGTAAACCTTTGTTTTCGATTCATTCTGCTAGATTTTGCTTCTATCCAGGGTGTCAAGTACCAGAACAGTCCAATGACCTCGCTGCCTTCGAGCAAGCAATAACTTTAGTGAGGAGGTAGGAGGGCTTGGGGAGGGAGGAGGGGCAGATGCAAGAGGACGAAGAAAATGTAGCAGTTTACTTACATGATGACTCGTGAAAGTATTTGTTATTGCCTGTTTGAAAGAATGAAAGATATGAAATTAGTAATATTTTTCTTGTTCGCTTCGCTTTCAATATAAGCGTTTCTAATAAGTAACAAGTTATAATTGTTACCCCAAAAAACTGTGTATATGTGTGCGTGTGCGTGTATGTAATATGATTTGTTAATGATGACGTACTGGATACCAAATAATGAAAAAGGTAAAGTAATGTGCTCCCCTGTGCTTTTCGCTATGCCATGAAAGCGTATAGGGGTGTGTAGTTAGGGCTCCACACTTTCTTGATCACGGCCGAAGGTGGAGGTGATGTGATAAATCAGCACCACGTCCCTGGCCTCGTTTACCTGCCAGAGTTTCCTCCATGTACCCACTTTATACGTACGACGCTGGGTGGGAGCCGCTCGAACAGGTGAAAAAAAAAATCCCGGTATCCTCCAGAATGAATAGGAAAGATCCTACACAGAATAATTTATCAGTTTAGCACTTCCACAGGGGATATAGTTTCGATAAAAAAGAAGAGGTTGTCATTGAGACAAGCAGAAAGTAAAATACATTAAGGAAAACTGTAAAGTTTGGTTTGGTTTGAGTTGGTGTTTTAAGTCCACTTTATGCACAGTAAGGCTAATCGGGACTGGACCTACAGTTTAAAGTGGGATCCGAACCACTTGTGCCTCCACCGGGTATCGAACCCGGGACCCCTTGATTACAAGGTAATGACGCTACCACTGCGCCATGGGAGAGGCCCGGAAAACTGTAAAGTAATAGTTTAATAGTAATTACATAAATTGATTTGCTTCCTGAAAATTGTTGAACTCTAATTTTTATTTGACCTCCAGTATTCACATATAGTATATTATATACACTTCTTAGTAGTTTAATATACCAATGCAATATATATGTAGCAATATTATAATGTAATATTATATATATATATATATATATATATATATATATATATATATATATCTGTGTGTGTATGTACATTACACACACAGAGTTATTTACCTTTACTGTCTGGAAATATTTACATAGGAACAAATTTCAGATTTGGCCCCCCCGAACTGATCAACCTAGCTACGTCCCTGAGTATATATATATATATATATATATATATATATATATATATATATATATATTACATTTTCAGGTACATTCTACATCACATCTATGACACAAGTGATCTATAAGAAGGATACATTCGCCATATCAAGTAATGATTAAGAGTAGGCTATATCGTAAGAGAAATGTTGAAGGGAGTTACCTTTGATCTTGGTCCGTTTCATAATATTATCAAATTTTCCCCATTTAAATCTCGTTTCTGGGAGTTGTATCTGCATCCAAACGTAACGACACATTCTTGTGAAGCGGTTACCCATGGTTCCGATAGTGCAATGACTAGCTTATTCTTTCTCTCTCTCTCTCTCTCTCTCTCTCTCTTTACCTGAAATAGAAACAGTAAGAAATTACATAAGTAAGTTTCACTTAAACTAAAACAATAACATGCAAAGTGTTATATTTTGGTGAACAATAGGGATGTGCCGAAGCCGATTACAGATGTATGAAAATCGGCAGAAATTGACATATCGGTATCGGAATCGGCAAAAATCCGATATTTAAACCGGTACAGATTATACTAGAGTTTTACCTTCTAATAAGTTTTATATTCTAGTTTTGTAAGATTTATTGAAAATTTGGTTATGATTTGTCATTACGTATTGTAGAGCTTTTGTAATAAAATTATTGCAAACTCTCATTCAGAGGATCAACCTAACAGTAAATTGGAAATAAAACAATACATTGCTGAACCAGGATCTGCTGTTGTATTGGAAATTCAAAAATTAGTATTCAGACCTGAAGCAAGTGCTGAGAAAATACTTGGGCACACCTGTTGCATCAGTATTCAGTGACTGAGTGTTCAGTGTTGCTGAACAGATTTGCGATAAGAGAAGAAGTAGGTTACTTCCTGAAGTGCTTCCAAATCTGAAGTTGAATCTGGCAGAACAGGAATTCATTTTGCATTTCAAAGAACTGCTTGTGTACTAATGTTAAATCTCTAAGTTCACATAAGTTTTTGTAGATGCAAATGTACATTCTCATCTGTTGAGAATATATATGTATGCTATGCAATAGAAATGTACATAGCAAATTTATTTTTGTCATGCAGAAAATAACATCCCATTTCTGTTTAATAATCTTATGTATCGGAATCGGTTAAATATCGGCATCGGTATCGGTTCCAAAAATTATCGGTGAGTACATCGGCATCGGTAAATTTTCAGCTTCGTCACATGCCTAGTGAACAAGAACTCCATAGGAAGAAAATAATAAATAATTCTATCGTCCATCAACTGCGCCGATTGTGTTTTCATAAGTTTGTTTGCTTCTGTTTACTGAAAACTCGTTGGTCAATTCCAGCCAACTACAATAAAAGGCCAGTCTTCTGAAGCATGAACATCAGCTCCAAATGTAGTTGGCTATGTGCTGTTCACATTTGCAAACACTCCTTATTTGATCTGATTCCCTTGGTGTACTGCAGAGCCTGTAACCCACACTCTTCAAGGCACATTGTAGGGCAGAATGTTTACTGTTGCTTGCTTCCTTACAGTTCAACACAAAGTCCACACTGCTCCTTCACTTCCACACAAAGTGAAATAATGTATGCCGATGCATCAAAACATGCGTCCGTCTTCTGCTGCAACATGCAGAAAAACATCCATTTGCAATATTCGATATTTTAACTTAAATTATATATTTTATATTTACACTTAAATTCGTAGTGCACATGTAAAATAATATGTCGTTAAGTGAAAATATATAATATTCATGAAAAATCTTCACAGAATTTGACGTCATTTTTGGTGCACCAGTCAGATGGATGCTGGTGAATTCTGGAAAGCGCGGTACATTTGATTACAGTAAATGTAATGCCCCGAAACATTAAATTAATAAACAAAATCTATTGCGAACAGTCACCATGCTATAGTTTAGTCATAACAACTACTACAGTTATAACGATCTTATTTTAATACCTAGTTTCATGTACTAACCTCGAGCGCAAAGATGCACGTCTAACGTTAAGAGAAAGACTTTTATATTAACTTCCCTTGTTGCTAAGTAACAATTTATTACATTGTTGTTTTATTCTTTCAGTATAACATTGAATATGAATCGGTTCATAGGTATTCATACAATATGATTAGACTTTTGCAAACTGATGAATTGTTACACGATGTAATTGTTACTCAATATTTTATGTTGTTTAATTCTAGTAATAACAATATCGGAGCAGTAGCGAACGTAATATATTTTGGTAAGATTTTCCAAGTGTAGAATTAGTACTTGAACTTTGTCTTGTAAATGGAGTAGAGGCGTTGTGAATTGTATGATTATTTCATGATCTAAACTAGAAACATTGACCTATTTCTGCTACCACATGGAGTGGTAAAGTCTGTTAATGTATATTTCTGATAGAATTTTGCATAGAGGTGATCTGTATATGTGACTTCTGTAGCCTTGATTATTAAGAACTAAGCTTTCAAAACAACCAAACAAGAAGGCTCAAATGTGAGAAAAGTCATTGGGCCCGTTCCGAAAGTCGCACAAGTTTAACACGTTAAACGAGTTATGGTAACTGGCTGTCCCATAAGTGAGGTTCATTATGCTGTCCCAAAAGTCGCATTCCGTGCGTCTTGTGAAAGAACGAGATTCACCAAACACACGAGCAGGCCCGTAGCCAGGAATTCTTAGTAGGTTGGGGGGGGGGGGCGAAGTTGATCCTAGAGGGGGCAAATTTTTAATATATTGTGTTACATTGACAGATATAGCAAGGAACAGAGAGGCACTTTCCCCCCTCCTCAAGAAGTAATAAGTAACAGGAAATGGGGATGTAAGGAGTGACCTTCCACGTGGTACACCCAAATGTCAACCTCACTTCCACGTTAGTACACCCTGGACTGAAGACTAACGAGGCTCTGGCGATTGGCCCCATGGCCAGTATAATTTTGTTTGTATTGTCCTGTTCTTTTGTCCTTATGTGTGCTGAGTGCCCCTTTACAGCCTCAGCTTTTAACAGAAGTCAGAACATTTAAATTTTTTTAGTTATGCAACGTTAGAGTTGTTATTTGTAATGGTAAGGGGCTGGCCCCCGTATAATGTGATGGGAGCAAAATAGCCTAAGTGCTGACGCTCCCAAAATTTTAAATTTAAATCAAATCAAACAGGAAAGGGATGATATCTTGAAACTCCAACGAACAATAAAAGTTCGAGCAACATCAAATAACAATATTTCGATAATAAGCTTTCGGGCTAAAAAAGAATACAAAGATAAAGTTTAACATAAATAGGCTAATTGGGACTGTATCTACTTTATATTTACAGGTCAATAATGTTAATAGACGATTAATATGTGCCAACAGCTTTGGGCTTCTCTGCAGAACTGATTAAGGAAATCCTTTATAAATCGTGCTTCATAATGTTTCCCTCTAGTTTCCAGTATGCAAGATTTTTTCGAACAAAGGAATCTAACGAGAATCCAAGAACACCATTGTGTTGTGTTATGCAAGAAAAATCGAATTAATTAAATAATAATGGTTACATATTATTATCTAGACTTTGATGAATTGTGTAAAAATTTGTAATACATTTTTTGTAGGCCTACTTGCTAAAACATTGAAACATGGGTTCCTTACTCCACCACGTATTCTATTTGCTTCAAAGGAAAGACTCTTGCATCACTACAGACAATGTTTGCCTACTGGTTACGTTAACCATTTTACAAAATAGTGTGTTGTTGTAATACATGTGTTTGACACCCGACAAACAAATAGGAATCCCTTGATTGATCAATGACTTCTTGGATTACAGTGTCGTCATTAATATGTCATATCAAGTTTTATAGAGGGAAATGCTGTATCCTCTTTACATTATGAAAAATACCTTCCTAAATGACTATGGTACGAAACCGAACGTTATAAGAGGCCTCCTTCGCCTTACCCCATTTCCGCGGCACGAGGTCTCTGGGCCGCTTATCGCCACCACCTTTTGAGCAGAAGCGTGCAAACCTCAAATATCATGTTTTTTTAATGCTGAAACTGATTTCTGCCAGTCACAGAATGGCTTAACATAAAATGAATATAATTAGGAGAATCCACTCCTTAGCAGAAGAGTTGACATAATAATTTGTAAAAAAATTAGGTTGTGCCTGAGGTACTTGAACAGACAACGTCTACAACAGACACAATGTAAATAGATTATAATTTGAGAAATTTTCGATCGTATTTAGGGCCTCGCCGATGGCGCAGTGGTAGCTTCGTTGCCTTGTAATCAAGGGGTCTCAGGTTCGATACCCGGTGGAAGTACATAGTGGTTCTGATCTCACTTTGAAACTGTAGGTCCAGTCCCGATTAGCCTTACTGTGCATAAAGTGGACTTAAAACAACAATTCGAACAATCAATCAATCGTATTTATTTCACTGCAGCTTTTTTCTACTTGTCATTTTCTTGAACCTATATTCATAGGGTACCGCCTGATAACACATACAACTTTCACAGTGTGTACAGGACATCAAGGAAAGCAACTCTCTTCAGTCACTATTTATTTGTTTAATTCTACTTTCGATATTACGTGCAATCTAAATATGGCATCTTCTGTCCTTAATGTATGCAATCCCATTGATAGCTTCGCAGTTGCAAAAGTTATTAATTTTTACTGCCGTTTAAAAATCTGAGAGCAATGTATAACATGCTATGGAAACGATATCACGCAAGCAGTAAGGGTCAAAACTTAACTTTTCCTTTATAAAATTGATATCATAACACACACCTATGTTGCTTATCATATTTGGTGCGTTTGCATAGAGAAATGATTCATAAGATTTGAAATTGATGTTTACACTCCATATGATGCTCAGTGTAATCCATATCAAACTACAAATTTTATCGCTTTCTAACCGAAATAATAAATATGAAACACTATCACATTTTCATTGTGTTTGATAATAATTTGAGCCAGTAAGCTGCGTCCTACATCCTTCACTAGCCGACCTCCATTGTGGGTTGGTTATATAACACACTACGAAGCCAGGTGTTCCTGGGCATGAGTGTTCTTTGTGAGCAGAGGCGAAACAACAAATTTTTATCTGGAGTCAATTACCAGGACAAACGTGCCAATAACAATAATATTAATATAGTGGTGGTAGTGGTAGTAATAATAGTAGCATTAAAAGACGTTATTATCAACGTAAATCATGCAACAGGGGGTAGAAGGTGAAGGCGTGAAAATCACGCATCAAGACGATGTTTATCACTTTCTTTGACAGTGATGGTATGATCCACAAGGAATTCCTGCCGGAGATAACAACAATTTTTCCGCCTTGACATTCTTCCGACGGGGTGATGCAGGAGAAGGCCATTCCATGCTTTGGCGTTTCGTTTCAGGGTCGTACCTCACACACCAGCTCTCATCCTCTGTAGCAATGCATTGCAAGAAATTTGGATCTGAATCCTCCATATTTCTTTCTCTTCCCACGCCTCAAAATCGCTTTGAAAGGTCAGAGATTTGAGGATATTCCGGACATCGAACGGAACGTGACGAGGGTTTTGAACACCATCCCGAAAGAAGACTTTTCTAAAAGTTTCCAGGACATGTACAGCCAATCTCAACGGTGCATAGCCATGGGAGGGGACTACTTCGAAGGACAGTAAGATAGGTTTCATTAAGAATTCGTCTACTTTCGATATTCAGGATCATTCACCGAACTTTATTGTCAGAGGTTGTATAATTTAAGTACATTAGGCTGCATGATCAATTCCTCCGCCAAATTGTCTCCCAAATGTGGGCGCTCCTTTTTCTCAAAACAATTGTTCATGCATTTAAGCAGCAACAATCTATGAAGTATAGATCTGGCCTTACTTCTCTCTCGGGTAATTTACAATGCATTACAGAAAAGAATCATATTGGAATCGAAGCGAGCAGGAAAATCTTTAGATCCAAATATGTGCAAACTGAAAACAATATTTATTTAATAGGGCACAAATAATATCACGGACGCCATGGCATTCTCTTTCACATTTTTTCCCCCATTTAGATCGTTTTGGCTCCCAAGGCTGACTTCCGCCGCCCTCTAGCTATGGCTCTGAACTTGGACTATAAGAATAGCAGACATATCGCTTGCGAGCAAGAAAATTTTACGAAATGTACTTTTATTTGTATAAAATTTGAAATTGAAGGTGCAATTGGCTCTCTGTACCCCCTGCAAGTGCCCTTAGCCGTCTGGAAGAAAAGTGCAAGAAACACGTGAAAATTAATTCCATCTCGAGTATCCATTTGTCCTGCTGGTCTTAGATTCTGCTAGTCATGTTTCTTTACTTCAATGTTTCCCCCCTAGATTGGACTTCCGTCCAAGATTGGGCGGACAATTCCTCTGCTCCCCTGTGGTTGCAACACTGTTTGTGAGTGTCTTCTTCAATTTCACGTCATCACTTACTGTCACGATTAGCTAGATGTGGCAGAAAAGCAACGCTAAGTAACAAAAATCAAATATCCACTCCCTCTCTCTATCACATGAATCGCTATTACCAAAAGGTAGACTTGGGAAACAAAAAAAAATATGCAATTCAAACCTCATAGCAACACATCCAAGAAAAACATCCAAGCACATTAGGCACCTTTAATGCAAGACTACTCAAAATATCACAACTGTTTTATATACTGAAAATTGCGAAATCATTTCCCGAAGTTTGAAACTGGAAGGGAATTCTTCCCCTCCCCCCAATCCTGATACGACATTATACGGAATCCACCTACATAAATAACAAAATCAATAAATGTCTTTGTTATGTTGATAGAGTAATTCAGAATATAATTGTAAAGATTAGTGAGAATTCCAGGTAGGAATATGTTCTGAATTTTTCACGGGGGGGACTCTCAGGGGGCAGTTTCTCCCCTGCCCCCCTCCAGCTACGGGCCAGGACGCTGGTTTGTTCAGTGAGAATCGTCTGCTGCTTGCAGACCTCGCGCGTGCATGATGACTTCAAACTGCACTAGTTCGGAAAATGTTTTATAATTGTAACAGATAGCTATGTGAAGCAACATGCGCAAGATGAGTCTGCCATAACTGTTCTTACAATGTGATTAAAATGAGTAATAGTGTTCACAGCAGAGTTTATTTCTGCGAGAAGGACATGCCTTCCGCTGGACGCCATGTGGATTTTTTTAATAAACGAAACGCTGCGCCTGCGCCTGCGCTTTCGTCTAGAGCGTCCCATACGTCTGTAAAATAACTAGTTTCACCAGGTTCACGAGGCCAGTTACTTTCGTTCGATTCGTTCGTTTCGTTAAGTCTTTCGGAACGCACCCCATGATAATAGTTTCTAAAAGTAAAATGGGTACAGTCCACTAGCGCAGAAAAATGTGAAAGTGTGCGCTCGTGGTATATGAAAGGTGCCACGAGCGCACAACATCCCATGCTGCGTTGCCACATCTATGATTGTGTAGTGGCTGGCCTGTGTAGAGGATCATTTAATTGCATAAAATGTCAAATATCAAGAAGTATTACACATGTTTATTTTAACAAAACTTTTATGAATACAATGAATGACTTTGTTTGTAACTTATTTGTTAACGCTGAACCGATACCCCATAACTTTAAAGAATCGTAAAATACAATGAATATCTTTCTCCGATGAATTGAAGATATCCATGTGCCTGTGGATGAATACCTTCCTTCGTTCCCTCATTGAAATGGCCTCTTTGGATAGAAGTTATTTTTGTTAGGTTAGGTTAGATAGAAAGAAAGAATTTAAGAATACAGTTAACAGAAACAGTTGACATAACGTTGCAACGGCGCCATGGATTTTCTGCGCTCGTGGCATACATTTTTAACCACAATCACACGCAGCCTTTTGTTTGTGCGCTCCCGGCCTACGGCCAATAAAATGGCATATATAGATATTAGCTTTTAATATTGTGAATAATGTAAAACCAAAAATTCATAATTTCTAAAATGAAGTTTACTATATACTTCTATAATATTATTTATGTCATTTTGCAATACGAGCAGTATTGCATAATCATTGCATTAACAGAAAAAGTATTACATATTTAAATTGTTTGGTCTTTATTCAAGATATTTTTTCTTTGCTTCCCCGATGGCGCAGTGGTAGCGTTGTCGCCTTCAAATGAAGGGGTCCCGGGTTCGATACCCGGTGGAGGCACATAGTGGTTCGGATGCCACTTTAAACTGTAGGTCCAGTCCCAATTAGCCATTCTGTGCATAAAGTGGACTTAAAACACCAATTAAATCAATCAATCAGTCAAAACTTTTTTTTAAATGTTAAACATTCTCAAAAACCACAAACACTTTTAATACACTTCCAAATGTTTCTGGTGCACAAAAGTAGGTGTGTGAGGGATTCTGAAAAGTCGGGACCTCGATCGGGAATGAAATTTCCCGTCCCGATCCAGACTTCGGGAAATGACGTACCGACTTTTCGGAACCCGATAGATCGCGAAATACTGATGTATCATTTCAAAAATTCGTTAATTCTCGACGTTTTCTACATTGTAAGTGTCTGGAACTTTTCGATAATTGTTAGTTTTTATTCCAAAAATGCAAAAAACCGACAATATATGTTCCCAAGAAATATGTGGACAATACCAAACAAATTGCGTTTTTTAATATAACTATGAAAGTTAAAAATGTCAAGTCTTTTTTGTTTGTTACTAATACTATCAGAAACAAATTATGTTAATAGCCAATTTTAATTTCCAATAAAACTCTTCTCATGAACCAAAGGAGTAAAGTCGTCAAAATGACTAGGACTTAGCTTTAACATTCTTGATTTTCCAACAATTTTCCAGCGGGTTACGTATTTTCCGTACCCTGTTAAACTATAACGAATAACAGGCTGCCACAAGTCCTGGCATCAATGCACCCCCTTCATGCCGCTCGGTTCTCAAGAGAAGAAGAAAGTTTGCATCAACCTTATCGGTGGTACCATGAAAAATTTTACACGTCTTATCACATCGAGTTTAATGGAACCCCATTTAAAATTTTCATATGAACCGCAGTCAAAACTACATAAATTGTTAAATTGATTGATTGATTTGAAGTCTTAAGTCCACTTTATACACAGTAAGGCTAATCGGGACTGGACCTACAGTTTAAAGTGGAATCCGAAACACTTGTGCCTCCATCGGGTATAAATTGTTAAATACAACTATTTATTTATCCTGTTATTATAATTAAACATTATGTGGTCTACATTATTTCAAAAATTGCAATAAGTGTGAACAAAATTGAATACTGTGAGCATTTCAAAATAGACATTATACAGGGTGTCCAAAATAAAAGTATAGCCAATCCGAATGTATGCCTTCGATCTGGGTACACTTTTTTGGGACACTCTCTATGAGAATACTCATGATCTTTCAAGTTTGATACTGGAAACAATAAAAATATTACAATAACTTTTAGAAAGTCAAGACTTGTATTAAATTGAATAATATCATATGCTAACCCTTGATAGTAATAGTAAACAAACAAATGATGATCAAAAAACTAAAAAAATGCATACTTACGCAGGTGGCACCATTGGCGTCCAATTGAACCATAGACACGAAAGTTTCGCTCTCTACCACGTGTACAATATTTTCTATGTACAGTTATCAGAAAACTTTAAAGATAAAACTTGAGATGATTTGAAGACACGGAGTTTTATTGTTGCGTAATCATATTTTGGTTTCTTAACTAGCGCTACTCGTAATGAAGTATTATTTCGACCTATATTAGAGTCATTGTCAAGAAGGTTCACTGAAATGATGGTTTCCATCGACCTCTCGTCACAGGCCACATGCTAATTGACGAATTAAAAAATGCTACGTGACAAAACATATTTGGCCGTAAATTGTAAATTAAGACAATATTCAGTTGTCATTTGTTCGAGCTGTGGGTAAGGCATAGGATTTTGCCCCATCGGCCATTTAACGAGTTTCATTCATCCTCGTCGATAAACACTATCACATCCTTCCCATCTTAAACAGACATAATATTTGAACATTGGCAAACAGGAGGCTACTGCGCTATCTATATCTTATTCATTGTCTGCAAACTGAAAGTAAACCTGCATAATTATTTGAAAAATTATGTAATTGCAAGACAATTCACATCTACGGGACACGTCATCACAACGAACGTGACATTCCTCACCATTCGAATATGCTATACAAGGTGTGTCATAAGTAATAGTTCAAAATAACACAGTCGGAAGTACACAATAATAGAAGCAAAAAATCTCAGTAAACATGGGTCTGCAAACGAGCCGTTTTCGAGATAATTGCGAATGTGTGATTACAATCCGCCACTGACTTCATTCTTTGTAAACATCGTCCTAGTTTGTAAAATGCTAAAAATACAGTAAGAAAAGTAATTGGAGATCTCATTGCTTTTCTTGAACATTCTACTTACTTTAACAAGGAATACAGTACTGTGTTGGTATGTTACATGTTACAAGTATTGTACACTTGTACAGTCAACGGCAAAGATAATGGTAGACAAATTGTCCACCACTATTTTCATTATTTTACTCTACGTCCTGTGTTGTTTCAAGGAATGAAACGTTGTTGGTTCGAAGCAGGCATTGTTCTCTGCTTATTGGCGTCATAATTTCGATTAATTGTCATCACAATGTGTAATACAGATCGAATGAAAGTAGTGTATATTAGTTGTTTCAAAATAGTACTTAGTAGGTATGGTCTTTTTTTACCAATTGAATATCACTTTTTGACATACTTTGACAATTTTTTGTCGATGTTTTAGCGTTTAGCGATGTTTTAGTACAAATTTTCACTATACTCATTTTTCCCCCACTCGTACTTGGTAGGTATATCATGATGTTACGTGATACAACTTAACCTATCCTTTTTTTTACGATTATTTAATTTTTTTACGATCCTAAGTGATATAACTTAACCTATCATTTTTTTTATTTAGGTACTGTTTGAACGTTATTATTTGAGGATCATATTTTGTAGGTATTTTTTTCATCAATCGAATATAAGTTTTTGACATATTTTGACAATTTTTTGTCGATGTTATAGCGTTTAGCGATGTTTTAGTACAAATTTTCACTATACTCATTTTTCCCCCACTCGTACTTGGTAGGTATATCACGATGTTACGTGATATAACTTAACCTATCTTTTTTTTTACGATTTTTTTTAATTTTCTTACGATCCTAAGTGATATAACTTAACCTATCATTTTTTTTATTTACGCACCGAACTAACCTACAAGGGGGACTCCGTTTGTTTTAATATTTCAGTATTATAAGGTTTTCACAAATTTTATATAACCTAAAATGTGTTGGATGTTGATTTTTAGTATGTGGCAATTTTTTATGAATTTAAAACTGCTCTGTGACCCTCTCGTTCTTCACGTCGTAGGCGAAGGACTTCTCTGCAATCAGGATGACGCTGCATAGGGTATCCTCGGGCAAGGCAGCGTGGAACTCGCAGACGACCTTGATGTTGGTTCGATCGTTGACCACAACCTTCTTTCTCTTAGATGTGTTGATGACGGTCATGGGTCTCCGTGCTTTGAACTCGCTGGGCGTGTAGTACATATCCACGCTTCCCTCGGTCACGCGTTTGTAAGCCGAGAACGCTTCGTAAAGTTTGAGGTAATCGTTTTTGGTCACGTCGAGGTTGTAATTCTCGCGCGGGAACACTTCGTTGCGTCCATTCTTCAGATAAACGTTCTTGATCTTGCAGTCGTCGAACTTGCTGGAATCTTTCTCCTGGTTGTTATCGCGCCCGGTCTGAAAAAGCACCACGACGAAATCTGGCATGTCGAACTGTATGTTGTTGAACTGCGTCGTCACGTCGAATTCCATGTGACTTCCCGACGCCATCTTCTGCACGCACTGGTAACCGTGAAAGTGAATCAACACCTGCGGATTTTTTAAGATCTCCGCTTTGTACTTGAGGGCGTAGTTTGTTTCGTATTCCACCACCGGCATTCTCAATTCCATGCTCCGGATGATGCATTTTGCTGCTTCGGGTAAAGTGTTGGCTATCGGCGTGGTGCCGTCCGGACCCAAAGTAGCGTATCGCATCAGTGCGTCGTTGTCGTTGGGCGCTCTTCGAAACGTGACCCTCAGTCCTCCCTTCCACATGATCTCCTTGTAGTCCGAGAAGAAACCAGGCAGCAGACGCATGGGAAAGAGCACCGTGTGACTTCTCGTCGATATTTTGGCCCCGGCTTCGAATCCCCCGGCCTGGTAGTATGCTGCGTCTGTTTTGGATAATTTCAACGTTCCCACCGCCGTCGACGTGATGCCTGGATAATCTATTCTGTCGATGACGGTGTTGTGTTTCCTCACCTCCACCTGCGAGAACAGGTGAGGCACGAAGTTGTCCACGAGTATCAAGTTTGCTGCTGCGGGAAACGCGTCTCCGCTTTCCTTCTTCACCACGTCGAATTGAAGGTAGAGGTCCGCTCTGTGAGGATGAATGAACCCGTCGCCTACGTCCACGTCGTATTCGATCTCCCTGTTCGCTTCGTTCAGATTGGCGAACGTGCGACGGTTGGGAGGGAAAGATTGCAATTCGTAACTTTCGATTTGCTCCATTTTACATGTATGGTTATTTATTATACGTTGATCTCCACGATGGCCGTCGTAGTGGCACCTGCGAAATCCACCACGTCTCCTTTCTCGTTCGTCACCACCAACTCTATGTCGTCTATGCGGTTTGCGACATACTGGAAAATAGATCGGCGAAGAGGGCGTGTAGATGATCGGTTCCATGAACTCGGAACTTGGTTTGAAAGTGGCTATGATTCCCGTCTGCTTGTGACTTCCCAGTAAACCGTCCGAGGATTTCGTGATCATACCTTCGGCCACGTTGCAGTGTACGTTCAGAGTCTCTATGGCCAAGAATTTAGGAATGTTGGTTGCTACGTGCTTGATGCCAGCTTCGAGTTTGGTGTTGTTCTCGAAACCTAAAAGTTCTCCCATGGTGCCCAGGTCCACGGTCTCCGTCGCGGATAGGATTTCCACTCTGTGCGTGACCGAATTTTGAGAAAGGTACGTGCCTTTGGGTAATTGAGCTTGCAAAGTGGAAAGATTGTATTGTCCTGGTGTGACGACGATGTGTTCGCTTCCTACGCTAATTTTGTTGTTGTGCTGGGTGACGTTAGGTATGAGGTACATGCTGTAGAATGCACGCAGAGCCACGGATTTAGGATAGACGATGTCGTCGTGCAGCGTGAGTTTCAAGATTGAAGATTCGCTCGTGAGATGGAACACGCCCATCCTAGTGATGCTGTTTGAGGTTCCACAATGCTTTCTGAAAATCTTCGATCGTAGGGTTATTTATTTTAGAGAGAAACGCGAGCACGGAAAGGCAGAGATGACCGCAGTTCACGTCTCCGAAATCTTGAATGCGTTCGTCGTTGTAGTATATGGAGGTTTTGTTCGTTTTCAGATAATGAATTAAATTTGTAGGTGGAACACCTCCGAAAGAATCGAAAACGAATGCTTTATCATCATTTTTGTGGTAACATATCCAATGCGTGCCTGGATTTTCTTGACCGTCCAAGTTGACTACTCCGCATTCTCTTCTTTTAACGCTTGAAGGTAACGAGTCGGACATGAAAACTCCTCTGAAGTGTTTGATTCGTAACGGTCCGATCAGAGATTCAATGTCTCGGTTGGTGAGTGCTTCTGTTTCTTTTTTTTAAACTTTCTCATCACGCCCTTTCCTCCTTTCTTCTCCATGGCCAGGTTGTGACGTTTCTGTTCTTCCAATTCCGCCTTGTTTTTCTTCGAGTCGATGACGGTTTTCGCGATGGCGGCACTTCCGCCAGCCAAACTTCCAACGGCCCCCAATGCTGCCAGGATGGCCGGGATGCTGAATATGAAACCTCCGATCTTTTGCTGTTTCCGCGAACGCTGCAATCTTTTCAATTGAGGTGTGCTGAGCAGCAATTTCATTCCATGTCCTTTCGACAAGCAAGAACGTTTCTTCTCGCGTTGTTTCTTGGTGAGTAACCCATCGAGGGCACCTAGATTTTTAAGATTGGAGTATGGTATCTGGTACACGACACCCTTGGGCTTCATGTTGATGCTCTATGTGTTATTTTCACGGTATGTTATTTATATATATATTCTGAGATTTTTTTTGTGTAGTTTTTTACGGTATGTTATTTATATATTTTCAAGGCCTCGCAGTCGTTACACAAATTCTATTACGTGTTTCGTTTTCTTGCCAAGAAGTTCCTTTGTCCCCTTGTACACGATTCGAGTTTTGTTCTCGATTAAAATAGATAGCTTCTCGTCGGATAACATGTTAGCGTATCGATCTGGTAAAAATAGACTGTATTGTGCGTTGAGCAACAGGCGTACCTTGGGACCATACTGGGTAGAAACGATTGAACCGGAAGTTATCGTGTAAGGTTTGTCGACTTCCAATTCCTGAATTTTTACATACTCGACTGACAAATTTAGCATTTGTTTTAATGCTTGGAGATCGCTTATTTTTTCAGTTGTCATATCAAGAAAAATTTCAAAGTGTTAGAGAGAAATTTAATTGCTTTTTTTTCACGATGTGTGTTATTTATATATACACCGAAGATTATTTTTTTACGATGTGTGTTATTTATATATCAAGTTTTTTTTTTTACTGCATGTTATTTATATACCCCACCCCAATTTTTGTTTTGTGTTCATGGCGATGGTGGTACCTAGTGCGGCGACCCGTTCACCCAGCGATGCGTCTCTGCTCACGAACCTTTCGAAAGCTGCATGTTCCAATTTTTTGTCTGCTTCGTGACGTGCGTCCAGATCCGTCTGCGTGGTGTTGTAGGCGATGTCGTGATCTTTGCATGCCGCGTCCAACGGATTCACACCCTTGTCTCCTCTCTCCAATCTTTTCTCGAGTTTGGTACCCGGTCCGCAGTACTGGTAGCCAGGTAGATGCATCTCGAAAGGTAACTTGTTGATGATGTCGTTCACGAGTCCTTTTCCTTCGGCCACGTTCCAGAATTTCGGAGGCAGCGTGTTGATGATTTTGATCAGGTAACCTATGCCCTTGTCGTCGTTCACGATGAAGTTGGAAAGTTTCGTGCTGATCATGTCCACGATGCCAACCTTCTCGTTGTAGAAATTACGGTTACCTGCATTCTCTTCGCCGGCTATCACCAACAATCGATCCACGAGTTTCCTAACGTCGTCCACCCAAACAAATTCTTTGGGTAACGTGTTGTAGCGTTTGACGCCGCTGCCTGTTTTGACCTGGTTCCAAATCGGTTTGATGAGATTCCTGTACTTCTCGCCGCTGCTCGATTTCACCCTATTCTGCGAGGCGTCGTTGTTCTGGTACAAGGCATCCGTCATGATCAGAATTTCCTTGTAACTTTGGTAATCTTCGTCGGTGTAATCTTTCGGCTGCTTTTTGGCGACGAGTTCCCACAGTCCCACCGTACCCGGATACCTGTTCCAACTATCCTTGTCGCCTAAATTGACTTTAATGTCGTTGCCTTCGAAGGTCACCTTCGATTTCCCAATCTTCCACACCACACCACCACCCTCGCTGGTTTCCATGCTGGGATACAATCCGAACACTTCATCCTTGTCGAATTTCCCCGTACTCAGGTAGTCTCGTGCCAAAGGCCCCAACTCAATTTTATCCGAAGACGAGGACGTGCTACCAATAGCTCGACGTCGTGCCGGTGCATCCTTCAGTTCGAACGGCGTCGAAGGAATGCTCGAAATGGGCGTGGGTACGGCGTAACTTTTAGCTGCGAGCGGTACGAGTTCATTAATCAAATTTTTATTTTGTTCCGTGACACTTTTAATTTCTTTACCTAGACCGCTGATGGCATCGATCACGGGTTGATCCTGACGTTTCTTCTCTTCGTAGAATCCGCGATTCTCGGATTTCCAACCTTTGAAGCGTTTCGCGAGGTAATCGCGAAGCTTGAGATTTTCGTCTTCGATTTTTCGTTTCGTCATGACGTTATTTATATACGTCGTTTCTCACAACGTTGCAACGTTTAGAAAGTCGTTGATTTTGTTTCTGTATTTTCCGTCGTTGGGTTTCCTCGTCATGTCGATCGTCGCGAATCCGAAATCGTCACCGTTCCAGCAAGTAGAGCAGCAGCGTTCCGAAAATTGATTGTAGTTCATGTCTCCGCCTACGTAGTCATCGTACGCGTGCTTGAGGTTGGTGTGATCTTGACGAAACAAACATATGAAATTAGCGTTGTCGCGTACTAACTGTTTTGGAATTTTGGAAAACGTTTGAGCTAGGTAGAAGCAATCCATTCCTTTGTGACGACCTTGCGTGAAAAAGTTGCGAATTTCATTTTGATTTTCCAGGATGGCGTCGTCGAACACAACAACTGAATTTTCACGACAATCGTCGAGTGGTTTTATTTCCGAGGCAAACGTTGCAATGTCCAGACCATCGTACAGTTTCATCAGTTGCTGGTATTTGGATTGCTCTAAACTTTTCGAGAACACGTACAGGTGCCTGTTCTTCCAATCTAACCAATTCGGTGCGAGGAGAAAATTGTCCACGAGCAGTGTCGTTTTCCCACACCCCGAAGGACCTACGATCAGACAGCGGATGCTGTCGGGAAGCAACTCGCCGTTCTTTTTCTTCGTTTGACTTTCCGGATCCGGTAGACGCTTCACCACGTTCCACGTACTCACAAGATCACTTCGTCCGCGTCGATCCAACTCTTTTCCGGAAGTCCCAGCCATTTGACAAACAGTTTGTCACCTTTCCTACGCAATACTTTCTCGATGAGGTACGTGTCGGGGTGTTTTGTTTTAGAGAGTTCCTCTTCGTAAAATCTTCCTTTCAAAATCTCGCCGCCACTATCTTTTATTATATACGTGTATCGGTTTCCAGGTAAAACTCGAACCACCGTAAAAAGTTCCGTGCTCCAATTTTTTGTGAACCCCTTCTCGAAGGTGCGTTTGAATTTGCTGATCCTCACCCGGTCTCCAATTTTGTATTTAGCTTTTTTTGTCGTGGGTGTGTACTTTGGACTGTAAACGGTAGAAATTAAATGCTGCTCGTCAGACTTGGTAACGTCAACTGGCTTCATGCCTATCGTTCTGTGTACCGTATCATTATAGGTGTCGACGAGTTCCGGCAGGATGTCGACCCATTTGTAATTTCCCCGAAGCGTGAATCGTTTCCACATGTGTGTTTTCAAGGTTCGATTGAATCTTTCCACGATGCTGGCTTTGATGTGACTGAAGGTCGAATAATGTCGAATGCCATGTTTTTGAATAAACTTTTGGAATACGGCGTTGTAAAATTCTTTACCGTTGTCCGTTTGCAGAAACCGTGGTCGTCTGCCACCGCTTTTGCGAAAAATTAATTTGAATGCTTCCGTGACGCACGTTCCCGTTTTCGCCTTCAAAGGTAGAGCCCATGCGAATTTCGAAAACGTGTCTATGACGGTGAGGAGGTACTTGTTGCCCTTGTTCAATTTATGTACGTTTTTCAAATTGCCGCTACTCATCTCCACGAGGTCACTTTGCCAGAGGTCGTCGATGCCCTTGGTTACCACAGCCAAACGTTCGTAGTTGCGGCGTGCAGGTTTATGCAATTCTTCGACGATGGCTTGCCTAGACATTTTTTGTTTAGAGATTACGTTTCAAGAGAAGCACAAGCGTGATGGGATTCAAAGAAGGTGGCACTTCGCTCGTGTTTTGAATGATCAGCTTATCGCCGGCACTCACGTCGAAAACGGTGAGATCTTCGTCTTCGTGTATTTCATATATGTTGCGCGTTTCGTTCCAACGTGCCAGAGGAATGTTTCCTGCTTTCTGGACACCACGATTCGATATCAAAGTCATGGTGGGAACGCTAGCTTTTCTGCCGTGAGACCAGTACGAAAATTCGTTTATCTGAATCGTGCCATCGAGAAGAAACTTGTAGTACGGATGATAAGGATGCAACATGTACAGTTTGTTACCTTCGACGAACGTGGAGATTCTTTGTTGATTGGGTACGCTGTTGATTTCGATGGCTTGCAGAGAATGCAGTTTAGCGAATTTAGTGTCGACGCTAACGAGGTTACTGTGAACTTGTCCGAGTTTATTTTCGATGGGCAGCAAATGCTCGACTATGGTATCCGTTACGGCAGAAAAGGACGGTTTGATTTTCACTTCCACGTTCAACTGCTTGTAGTTTTCGTTGAGTTCTTGCAACTTGGCACCGAAAGAGGCCTGCGTCGATTCCTGCGTGGATTCCAGCACTCCAACTTGATCTCTGATGTTGACGACGATGCTCTGAAGGTTCTCGACTTGATTCAATTTCGAGCTCTTCTCGGTAAGATCGTTCACGATGCTTCGCATCTCTGTAAACTGCGTGTGAAGGTCAGCGACGCTCTGCGAAGTGGGCAGCGTCGACACCAGCGAACTAATTTCGTCTCGAATCTCTTCCACGTTCGCCGTTTCCGTTTCCAGTCGTTTCAGCATTCGAGATATGTTTCTTTTCAAAGCGTGCAATTCTTTGGAGGTGGGGAGATTGGCCACTTTACTCTCGAGATCGCTCAATGAACTTTTGATGTCGTTCGAATCGGATAGTGCCGTCACCGCCGTTTTCAATTTTTCCAAATCTTCGCTCGAAGGCACGCTCGTCCGTAACGATTCCAAGTCACCCTGTATGTTGTCGAGTACGTGATGAAAATGAGCGAGATTCGTTTCGACGTTCAAATTTTCTAAATATTCGATCTTCTGCTGAACCGTGCTCAACGTGTCTTGAATGCTCGTCAACGCTCTCGCTTCGGCGTGAATATTTTTAATTTCTTCGTTGATCAATTCCAAGGACGCCTGAAGCGTAGCGATGGTGGTTTGAATGTGTTCAAAATCTCGATAGGCCTCCAATTGAATTTTTATGTTCGCGACGCTTTTACCAATGACCTGCAGTTCGTCCGACGATGGTAGGTTCGTCATGGTATCTTCCAAAGTCTGCAACTTGGATTTAATTTCTTCCAACGTACTGGTGAATTCTTCTTGTAATTTGGAAACAACGACATGCAAGCGTTCTACATCAATATCGTTCACGACGGTTTGAAGTTCAGAGAAATTCTTTTCTATTGCGGAAGTTCGTTCTTCGATTTCGAGTTTCAATTTTTCCAAATCTTCATTTTTCGATTGAAATTGCTGTAATTTGGCCAAATCATTTTGAAGCGAATCCACGCTCAACTGTATATTTTGAACGTTGTCGTAAGAAGGTACGTCGACATAATTTTTTATGAGCGTTTTCAGTTCGGAATCGATTTTCAGAATGGGGTCGAGACATTGCGTTTGGAGCGTAGCGATTTCCGACTCTAAACTTTTGTTTAAGGTCTCCTGCAAAGCGATCAAATCGGCCCTCAACTTCTTAACTCGAATGTCCAACATGAGAATCTCTTCTGCGTGGTCTACACGCTTGGTGTTGCCGAAAATGTCGTTAGGCATTTTTGGTTAACGGTTATTTATAATAGGATAGACGATTCGTAATTCTACGAAGAGAGGAATAAGTTTGTCGTAATCTCCGAGGAGTTCCACGTACAGGTAATCTCCTGCGGAAACATCGTACGTAATGTTAGAAAGCATCTTGTCGTGCTTAATTCGAAAAATGTTCTTGCCGGTAGAAATTTTGATTTCGCCTGCGTTTTCCGGATTCACGGTGATTTGAAGTTTCCCGTCGATCGGAATTTCGTAGAAATCTAAATTGTTATTAAAAACATAAAACATCTTGCCCACATCGTCATTCAGTTTCGTCCAAATGCTGTTGAGGTGAATGATCAACAGACCGTTGAGTTTAGGTAACACGGAAGGTAAGACTTCATGATCTGGTATGGTTTCCATAATGATCTGTTTTTTGAAACCGAACAAATTCATAGGCATGCTGGTTATTTATTCTCACAACGTTGCAACGTTTAGAAAGTCGTTGATTTTGTTTCTGTATTTTCCGTCGTTGGGTTTCCTCGTCACGTCGATCGTCGCGAATCCGAAATCGTCACTGTTCCAGCAAGAAGAGCAACGTTTTGAAAATTGATTGATCAACAGGCCGTTGAGTTTAGATAACATGGAAGGTAGAAATTCATGATCTGCCTTGCGGTGTACAGTCTCCATTGTTTGCTTTCGGAAACCAAAGAGATTCATTGTCCTTGATAGTTCTTTATTGTGTATGTGATAATTTGAGACAGTCAAAGTTTTTTTTATTTTAGTTATAGTTATTTAAGTTCATTTTTTTTCAATTGCATTGCCTACAATTTTTACTATTTTCTAAACGATAGTGTCCCCAAGGCAACGTGTGGATTCCACAAGACAAAATACATCTTTTATCGTCGTGCGGATCTAATGCTACCTTCCTAACTTCGTTTGTTGTGATGATATGGTTGACGCTCTGGATTCTTTGTTCTTCTCTTAGAACCGACGACCTGGTCTTGAGGCAATCGATGTAATCGTGGAAGGTGAGTTTGTTCTCCACCGTATTTTTGCCCACACCTTTTGCTTTCTTCGTGACACTACTCTCTGTTTTTATGGCATACATCTTCGAACGCAAACCTGCGAACTCGACAATAATATCACCGTTACATTCATCTTTCAGTTTACCTAGGACTTTTTTGTTGAGCGATGGAATTCCAAATCTGTTGGGTTGAGGGTATGCAGAAGTATCGAAATACTCAAGCATGGAAGGATTTTTTATGTCTTCGTATAGGTTAGGTGTTTGTATGCTGTAAATGAAGCTGTCGGTGTCCGTGTACAAAAGTGATATTTTATCATTGTAGAAGGGTTTCATCACGTCATAATGAAATTCGAACATGTAAAGTTTCGACAAGTCGAGAACCGTTGCGCCAACGTAAATTGGTTTTCTGAATTTCATCAATTTTATATGTAGATTGAAAAGTGCCAAATTCTCGTTGTAAATTTTTCTCGACTTGAATCTAGGATCGGCTATCCACTTCCGACATTTATTCTTATCGGAAATTAATTTCACGTCTACGTGCTTTCTAACATTCTCCATGGTCTTTCCGTACACCGCATTGTTCATTAATTTAAAGAAGTCCTTGTCTAAATCGGAAGTGGCAGCTGTTCTATGTTGTGTGTTAATTTCTATGTAAGGTCTTAACCACGTGGAATGTTTAAACTTTAGTATTCGTCTAACATTCACTATCTGAACACCCTTCGCAATCAAAAACCGGAGATTCTTGTAGTGGACAACGTATCTCTGTTTAGGGTTCAATGTTAACAAAAGCTTGTCTTGAACCGAGTCGGGTGGACATTTGATTTCGGGGGTCGGAGGCAAATCCGAAAACGTGTCGTGCAGGTGGTCGGAGAATTGGAGATCTACCTCTGCGAAGAAACCACACTCGCTATCGTCGAAATGAATAATATCTATCGAAGTGGGATCTAACCATTCGAATCCCCCGTAAGGAAGTTTCTGAACCATGGCATGTCCGTAGAGATTATTAACGTCGGCGTAGAAGATGTAATTCGATGCTCGATTTGAATCGTAATCTTCTTTCATGTGTACGTTATTAGCTTTTGCATGTCTCTGTACGCATTGCACCATTCCACCTCGTATCCCTCTTTCGATGAATAGCAACATGTCAACGTCCGATATCAGTTCCAGCTTGACCTTTGTCTGGAATAACATTGCCGACCACGCTAATCCCGGTAGACTGTAGAAATACGCTGGATCTAATTTGTAAATATTCGTTGCCGTTTTCCTGAACGCTTGAAAAACATCCGCGAGTATCGTCACGTCTAATTTTAAGTATGCGTCGTGGTAGTCTCCGAGTGTCCTACATTCTAATTTCTCCCACATGAGTTGCGCGTGTTGGTATTCTTCGTCCGTGATTCCTTTCTCTCTGAGTCTGCTGTAAAATTCTCTTGGAAGTGGAAGAGCGTCGTCGTTAAATTTAGAACCATCACTAACATATTCGTAAGGATAAACCCCTTTACGTCTAACGAGTTCTATGTCTACGTTGGGAAAACTAGCTCTAGTTATTTTAAATTGATCGTCGGTGAGTTTGTTCGCTAAAGCATCCAGACTTGCAGAGAGAAATCTATACGAATCCAGGAAGCGCATCTCGATTGTATTTTTCGTTCCCGGAATCGACACTTGCTTGCTGAGACTAATGTAACGTTCTTCATTCTCGGCCAAGACACCTATACGTTTCGGATCGTAGCCAAGATGTCTCACCAGGTGGTGAAAATCATATCCGCTTCCGTTGTGAAAGAATATGGGGATGAATTTAGGTTTCTGGATTTTAAGATTGCACGTGTTGCAAATTCCACCTATGTAGTTTCCGCTGAAATGATCGTGGTGGAATATTTTTTTGTTCTCATCAGTGAAACTTTGATCACATACCGGACACACCTCAGTGGAATTGTAATTTTGAAGTTCATTTTCAGTTAAAGGTGCCATCGGTTTTGATGTAAGCAGTACGCTACCAATTACCTCAACCTCCTCCACCATTTTTTCTAGGAAGTGTTCGATTACATTTGGCCCGCGATATATATATGCTTCATTTATTTTATCACGTCGCACAACAACATAGCCGAAACTATTAGGTTGATGAAGCTGGTACGGCGTTGTGGAGGAAATTTCGGGATCCGGTTCGCAGTAGGAGAGTGGTTTGAGGAACGCCTCGAAATCTGCGACGATGATTGCGGGATGTTCCAACAATGCCTTGTGCATTTTGAATTCTTCGACTTCGTTCGTTTCGGGCATCAACATTCTAGCCGGTCTGTTGTCGCCGCAGTAAATTTTATGTTCGGCAAGTTTCTCGATAGTAATTTGACGTCCGGTGTATTTTCGATAATCGAGTTGTTTTTGATCGTCGAACGTGGTTAGGCATCTCGGGCAAACTTCGATGTTGTTTGCATGCTTGGTTGATTGACTTCTGACCAAACGTGATAGTGAACGAATTAGCGTATAGTGATGAACATCCTCGTTGGAAATTAGAAGGAGATTTATTACACAGGCATCGTCATCGTCGATATCGCTTATCCTGACAGGGTGCACGAGATATTTATCTGACGTGAAGGAATACACATTAATAGCGATGCGTTTTCCTGTACGATTTTCGAACTTTGTTATATCCGACAATGTCACCGGGTATTCAATGTCAGACATTACACTTTGAAAGTCGGTCTCGTATTGTTTGTAATGTCCAACCCACTGTGGATTATTTTTGCAATGAACAGGATGCAGTGCAGCCAACACACACCAGAGAAAACACTTGTTATCGCTGTTCTGTATATTTAGCACAGCCCTCTTGTGTTGAATGTTCGGTGGAAGAGGAACGTAGCTGGAAGCTCGAAGAGGCGAGAATCGGTTCACGTAAACAGTTAACGTGTGAGGACTTCCACATAGAGACCATCCCGACCCTTTAGCCTCGAAATCGTCATGTTTCTTAACCAGCTCGTTGGAAACTTTATAATAGAAGTTGTCCAAATTTTCGACGTCCGCCAAATAAAGAGTCTGGTTTTTTGTACGATGATAAAAAATACTCGTTGTGCCATCAACTTTCTTGTATTCAGAAAACAGAACAACGTATACTTTTATAGAGTTGTTTTCAAGTTTATCTTTTAAGATATTTAGTACAGATGTTTTCGTTTCATCCAAGAAACTAAGGATGTCACGACCTGGTTCTGACTTAATTGAAAAATCCTGGAGTTGGTCGTTAAATGCAGATCTAATTGGTTTGCGTTCATTAGATAATTTAATTTGCTTGGAAGTGGAAGCTTCCGTTTCTGAATTATCGATTTTCCTTTTCGATGTTCCTTGTTCGGTCGATGGTTTGCAAATTTTGAGATGTTTACTTAAATTTGTAATGCTAATTATTTTTCCGCATCGAGCACATGGCTTAGAAGGTAACGAACGATTAATTCTCGAACCTGTTTCGCTACATCTTGCCCTGTGTACCGATAAATTGTTCCTTGAGATTAGTTTCCCACAAGTAACACATTCAGTTTTATCATTTTTACGATTGAAACTGGTGGTGGATGCCATTGTTTTCTCCAAAATCACAGAAATCAAAAAGTCTAGTATATAGCGACACAATTTTCAGGTATGTTATTTTATATAAAATTTCTTGGAGTGATTACAAAACTCAAAAATTCAATCTACTGTAAATAGAATTTCAGGTATGTTATTTATATAGAATTTCTTGTGTGCGAATACAAAAACTCAAAAATTCAATCTACTGTAAATACAATTTTCAGGTATGTTATTTTATATAGAATTTCTTGGGGTAATTACAAAACTCAAAAAATAAATCTACTGTGAATATAATTTTCAGCTATGTTATTTTATATAGAATTTTCTCGGGGCGTTCAATATTGTCAACGGTATCATATTAGAGCACGTCGCTTGTCGCCTAAACACTACAGCTCACAGGTCGGTAAAATCTGACATGAAAGCAGATAATACGCTTATGCCTTATTTATATAGAATTTTCTCGGGGCGTTCAATATTGTCAACGGTATAATATTAGAGCGCGGCGCTTGTCGCCTAAACACTACAGCTCACAGGTCGGTAAAATCTGACATGAAAGCAGATAATGCGCTTATGCCTTATTTATATATAATTTTCTCGGGGGCGTTCAATATTGTCAACGGTATAATATTTGAGTGCGTTGCTTGTCGCCTAAACACTACAGCTCACAGGTCGGTAAAATCTGACATGAAAGCAGATAATACGTTTATGCCTTATTTATATATAATTTTCACGGGGCGTTCAATATTGTCAACGGTATAATATTAGAGCGCGGCGCTTGTCGCCTAAACACTACAGCTCACAGGTCGGTAAAATCTGACATGAAAGCAGATAATGCGCTTATGCCTTATTTATATATAATTTTCTCGGGGGCGTTCAATATTGTCAACGGTATAATATTAGAGCACGTGGCTTGTCGCCTAAACACTACAGCTCACAGGTCGGTAAAATCTGACATGAAAACAGATAATACGCTTATGCCTTATTTATATATAATTTTCACGGGGCGTTCAATATTGTCAACGGTATAATATTAGAGCGCGGCGCTTGTCGCCTAAACACTACAGCTCACAGGTCGGTAAAATCTGACATGAAAGCAGATAATGCGCTTATGCCTTATTTATATATAATTTTCTCGGGGGCGTTCAATATTGTCAACGGTATAATATTAGAGCACGTGGCTTGTCGTCTAAACACTACAGCTCACAGGTCGGTAAAATCTGACATGAAAGCAGATAATACGCTTATGCCTTATTTATATATAATTTTCACGGGGCGTTCAATATTGTCAACGGTATCATATTAGAGCACGTGGCTTGTCGCCTAAACACTACAGCTCACAGGTCGGGAAAATCTGACATGAAAGCAGATAATGCGCTTATGCCTTATTTATATATAATTTTCTCGGGGGCGTTCAATATTGTCAACGGTATAATATTAGAGCACGTCGCTTGTCGCCTAAACACTACAGCTCACAGGTCGGTAAAATCTGACATGAAAGAAGATAATGCGCTTATGCCTTATTTATATATAATTTTCTCGGGGGCGTTCAATATTGTCAACGGTATAATATTTGAGTGCGTTGCTTGTCGCCTAAACACTACAGCTCACAGGTCGGTAAAATCTGACATGAAAGCAGATAATGCGCTTATGCCTTATTTATATATAATTTTCTCGGGGGGGCGTTCAATATTGTCAACGGTATAATATTTGAGTGCGTTGCTTGTCGCCTAAACACTACAGCTCACAGGTCGGTAAAATCTGACATGAAAGCAGATAATGCGCTTATGCCTTATTTATATATAATTTTCTCGGGGGGGCGTTCAATATTGTCAACGGTATCATATTAGAGCACGTCGCTTGTCGCCTAAACACTACAGCTCACAGGTCGGGAAAATCTGACATGAAAGCAGATAATACGCTTATGCCTTATTTATATATAATTTTCACGGGGCGTTCAATATTGTTAAGAGCGTTAGTTTTTGTAGAGCTCTCTTTTTCCATCTTTCCTCTATACAGTGAAGACACAATTAGCTAACCTAGCATACAACATACCTTCCTAATTAATATGGATATTGTCACACACTCCTCTTATTTTATACTGTTGTAAATAGAAAAGATTATGTACGGTAAATGTTTTGTACATTATAGGAAAAAAATGCAAAATATCCTCCAATTTTAATTCGAATCGAGTCGAATTTTTACATATTTCCACGCCGCCACATATTGTCCTATTTGCTTCTTTTACTTGCCTTGCTTAATTAACTCTCGCTAATTAGCATTTTTTTGGAAGAAGTCAACTAGAACAACATATGGCGGTATGAGAAATATGCAAATCAAAGAACATTTTAGCAATATATGGGCCCTAGCAATTAGCTTTCTCGACTAAGAGTACTCTTTCAAACGTCTTCTGCTGATCGTATTACTAAACGAGGACGTTTAAAATTTTTGGGTGTTGAAAAAGTTTGACCCTACTTTTTATTTCTATTGTTTGCTAATAGATGGCGCTAATAGTACCCCCTCCCCTCCCCTCTCCCCTCTTCTCCTCTGCTGTATGGCAAATAGCACAAACATAGAAATCAAGATTTTGGAGAGCAAAACATAAAATTTGCATGCATCTGATGTCGAACCAGGAACTTTTATCTTTCGGGGAGTCAACATTATTTTTTTACTCAGTCGTCATATAACATGAACGCACGCAAAGATTCACATGTGCTTTTATTATTTTGTGTTCGGTAAGTACAAGTATATTCTTACATAAATTATTGTTTAATTTAATAAATTGTAAAACTCGGAGCCTGCTAAACTAACACTCCTTCTGTATTTCATTAAACTATTGAAAGCGAATGTTGCGTGCACGCGGAAATAGCACAGAAAAAAAAAAACCGGATGGAAGCAATTTAAAATCACTGGGGCAAGGTCAGTATTACGAGAGCGTAAAAAACACGTGCTTCCATTCAACTTCGAAAAATAAGAATGAATGTGTGCATACAGAACACATATGCTTTCTTTTCACAGTTGTAAAATCATATAAATTGTGCATGAAGTAAGTTACGAGAAGGCTCTCTCAATTAGGTACAAGTATTGTACAATTAGGTACAAATTGTTGTACAATTAGCTCCTTGCTTTAGGCTAGGTTAGGTTAGGGTGGGTTAGGTTAGGTTAGGTTAGGTTAGGTTAGAGTAGGTTAGGTTAGGTTAGGTTAGGTTAGGTTTGAGTAGGTTAGGTTAGGTTAGGTTTGAGTAGGTTAGGTTAGGTTAGGTTAAAGTAGGTTAGGTTAGGTTAGGTTAGGTTAGGTTAGAGTAGGTTAGGTTAGGTTAGGTTAGGTTAGGTTAGAGTAGGTTAGGTTAGAGTAGGTTAGGTTAGGTTAGGTTAGGTTAGGTTTGAGTAGGTTAGGTTAGGTTAGGTTAGGTTAGGTTAGGTTAGGTTTGAGTAGGTTAGGTTAGGTTAGGTTAGGTTTGAGTAGGTTAGGTTAGGTTAGGTTAGAGTAGGTTAGGTTAGGTTAGGTTAGGTTAGGTTAGGTTAGGGTTGAGTAGGTTAGGTTAGAGTAGGTTAGGTTAGGTTAGGTTAGGTTAGGTTTGAGTAGGTTAGGTTAGGTTAGGTTAGGTTAGGTTAGGTTAGGTTTGAGTAGGTTAGGTTAGGTTAGGTTAGAGTAGGTTAGGTTAGGTTAGGTTAGGTTAGGTTTGAGTAGGTTAGGTTAGGTTAGGTTAGAGTAGGTTAGGTTAGGTTAGGTTAGAGTAGGTTAGGTTAGGTTAGGTTAGGTTAGGTTAGGTTAGGTTAGCCAGTGAAAGATCATATAGTAGAATTTTTGTAGAGTGGGTGTTTGCGAGTTCCACGCTGCCTTGCCCGAGGATACCCTATGCAGCGTCATCCTGATTGCAGAGAAGTCCTTCGTCCACGACGTGAAGAACGAGAGGGTCACAGAGCAGTTTTAAATTCATAAAAAATTGCCACATACTAAAAATCAACATCCAACACATTTTAGGTTATATAAAATTTGTGAAAACCTTATAATACTGAAATATTAAAACAAACGGAGTCCCCCTTGTAGGTTAGTTCGGTGCGTAAATAAAAAAAATGATAGGTTAAGTTATATCACTTAGGATCGTAAGAAAATTAAAAAAAATCGTAAAAAAAAAGATAGGTTAAGTTATATCACGTAACATCGTGATATACCTACCAAGTACGAGTGGGGGAAAAATGAGTATAGTGAAAATTTGTACTAAAACATCGCTAAACGCTATAACATCGACAAAAAATTGTCAAAATATGTCAAAAACTTATATTCGATTGATGAAAAAAATACCTACAAAATATGATCCTCAAATAATAACGTTCAAACAGTACCTAAATAAAAAAAATGATAGGTTAAGTTATATCACTTAGGATCGTAAAAAAATTAAATAATCGTAAAAAAAGGATAGGTTAAGTTGTATCACGTAACATCATGATATACCTACCAAGTACGAGTGGGGGAAAAATGAGTATAGTGAAAATTTGTACTAAAACATCGCTAAACGCTAAAACATCGACAAAAAATTGTCAAAGTATGTCAAAAAGTGATATTCAATTGGTAAAAAAAGACCATACCTACTAAGTACTATTTTGAAACAACTAATATACACTACTAATGAAAATGGTGGTGGACAATTTGCCTACTGTTTCTTTCGCCGTTGGGTGCACCTGTTAAAGGAGGTATTGAATGTGTTCATACTCTTCGTTGCGGCACGGTTCTGTTTTCACTACACAGTACAGCACAACTGACGTGACTTCCACAGTACGATTAGACTGTGTACTGGTTGTATCCATCCTGTTCGATTCAAACGCCACCTCTCGGAAATGTTCTGTTTTGTAAACAAAAGAGCAAACCTCGGAACGCGCAAGGAGTAAAGGAGTAGGTGTTTACAAAATGCAATCAGTGACGGCTTCTAACCACACATTCACACACATTATTAGCATTTTACCAACTAGGACGACGCTTACAAACAATGAAGTCAGTGCCGGCTTGTAACCACACATTCACAATTATCTCGAAAAGGGCTCGTTTGCAGACCCATGTTTACTGAGACTTTTTTGCTTCTATTATCGTGTACTTTCGACTGCGCCAGTTCGAACTATTACTTACGATACACCCTGTATACCTCATCGTTTTCTATATCTGCCCAGAAAGAATGGAATGCACTATCAACAAATATTAAATCCATAAAACTCAATAAGTTTTAAAATTAAATTGAAAGAAATGCTTCTACAGGAACAGCAGCAGAACAGTAGCACATAGAGGAAGGTGGAGCAAAGTGAAATAGCTAAGAAATAATAAAATTTGAAACGCATGTAATTACAGAAATAACAAATCTAAAGACACAGTGTAATACCTATATATGTTGACTACATATAATAATAAAAACAATGAGATGTAGCCATCTTTACTTTAGGAAAGACATACAATATTTATAAACACTGCAAAAATTTCACTTTGCCCCATATTTAGGGCAAAGTGAAAAACTAATTGGGGCAAAGTGAAATACACCAATTGTGAAACATTGCAATTAATTATGTGTTACAATTGTCACAAATGTAATGGTTTTCATCATCAATCTCATTATCAAATGTTGTGCATTCCTCATGAGCCCATTTCTTGCACTTGGAGCACGTGATCCATCCCTCACCTGGCTTCGATCTTGAAAAGGGCTCACTACAAAACATGCACTCTTCTTCGTCACTCTCATCAGAAGATTCATCATCCAGGCCTACTGGTAGTTTTGGTTTTTTGTTCTTACCCTTGCTTAGAGCTCGACCCCCAAACAATTATTTACGCGCTGTCCTGTTCTTACATGATGAATCTTCGCTGTTTCCTGTAGCTGAAGAGTTATGAACCTTCAGCTCTGTCAAGTAAGGACTAGAAGTCAAAACTGCTGTCACTCCTGTCTTTCTCGATGTTTTTCGGATACTGTTGTCTCTTATCATTGCAGGCAAAGGCAAGATGTCCTTAGGGCTCACCTGTTTACACACTTATGATGAAGTGCTAGGTTGTGGCTGTACCGTTAGGACGTCAAATGGACGAACTGTTGGCTCATCGCGAACTATTTGCACTCCTACTCCTGATGGGCCAGCTGATGCCTCTCGTGGAACTGGTTTGGAATTACATCGTCCTCACCTGAGGGTGGTCTGTTCGTCATTTCTGCAGCCACGAAAGCCTCTTCCGGAAAGATGTTGGGGTCACAAGGACAGATTCCAGTTTACCTGAATCCATTTACTGCGGTCACTGTGGTGGCTGCCTTCATGTACGCTTTCCCAAACAGTTCACCAACTTCAGTTATAGAGACTCCTTTCCTGGGTGATTACGTAGCCACGTTGTACATCCGTGAGAATAAAATGTGCTTAATGGGCCCATGAAGGCAACATCTAGAGGTTGGAGTTTATGACTCGTGCGAGGAGGGATACACAGGACATGCACGTGGTTGTCGCGTGCCTTTAGGACCAATTGAAGGTTCTTTGTGTGGGTTGCGTGGCCATCGAGAATAAGGAGTGCAGGATCATGAACGGAAGGTTTGGTACAATGGATGAAATGATCGAACCACTTTGTAAAAATATCTGTCTGCATCCAGCCTGAAGGGTGGCAATGAGCAATCGTATCTGGAGGTGTTCCATGGGGAAAGGCTGGATTATTTCTAACACGTGGCAAAATAAGAAGAAGTGGAACGTAGTGTCCTGCTGCACTAAAGCAGATCATAGCAGTTGTTGTTGTTCCTCTTTCTGCTGATGAAATTTGTCCAACTTGTCTCCTACCCTTTAAACTGATAACCTTGGACGTTTTATTGGCAACAGTGCTCATACCTGTCTCGTCGACATTATAAATGCGACTAGGATAAAACTTGTTGGTGTCCATCAGTGCTGTAAGAAGATCTAAAAATTTAGCTACAGTTACCATGTCGAAAGATGAGGCTCTATCTTGAGAAGTAGACTCTGGAGTTCGAAGTGTTAAA
This sequence comes from Lepisma saccharinum, assembly GCF_977018435.1. NCBI lineage: Eukaryota > Metazoa > Arthropoda > Insecta > Zygentoma > Lepismatidae > Lepisma > Lepisma saccharinum. The sequence continues at coordinate 12,456,938 of NC_139257.1, forward strand.
GAAGGATGACGTTTCAAAAATCCATTTAGCCAGTCTACACCAGCCATTCCAGACTGCTTAGACAATGGATGTGTAATATTATTACACTCAGCATACTGAAACGCCAGGCAGCGAAGATCCTTCGTCGTGAGTCCGAGTAGTCGTCATTCCATAAGAATGACATGTTCCTCGGATTCTATGAAAATCGTCGTGAATCTTCCTAGTCGTTTCTCACATGACTGGTCAACGTCCTCTGCAATAAAGAAACAAAATGTTAATGCAATTAGTATCAGCCTATTGTAGGTAATTACGTTTATCACTCGCACCTTCAAATATGTCTATTTTGGTTTACTTTATTTCTCTTTATACTCATAACAATTCAATTTTCACAACAAGACTGATAAGTTTCCAAACATTATCATGTGTTACAGTGTAGGTCCACAAGTCTAGGTCCTTTCAAATTCGGATGGAATGTTTATAGCCTACTGACCATTCATGAATCAATTTATACAATGTTAAGAGCTAATTTTTAATCAAAAACTAACAGCCCAATCAGCTGGGATTTATGAGCTGCACAGTAGGCATCATGGCACAGTGGTTAGGAAACTAGTCTCTAAATCCGACAGTGTTGGGTGCTGTCCCCACCATGGGTTTCTAATGTCAAAAATGGGGGGGGGGAATGTAAGCTACATTATTCATCACATGTAGGCCTTTTATCAATAATTTGTATAATAATGTTCACTAATAGCAGATAAAGTAATACAAATAAAGTTAATATATTAATTATTTCTTTTTCAATCCAATACTGTTTCAAATTAGGTCTCGCCTTTAATGTTTTCAAGTTGGTGTCACAGTGAGGAAAAATATCTTCATAATTGCTTAAGCCTACTTAGGCCTTCTGTTCATTCACAATACGATTTGATTTAAATTAAACAATGAGAAACTAATTAGCCTACACACTAAAATGCACTAGGCTATATCCATAAGCTGCAGTTCTACAAAAATAAAATGTATTAAATAATACAATTTGAAACTCTTACCATCTCGCCGGACCCTGTGGCCGAGTGGTTAGCTCATCGCGCTGCAATGCTAGGGGTCCCGGGTTCGAATCCCGCTCGGGCTTGGAAGTTTGTGTTTGTCCGAATAATGAGAACTAATGTGAATACAGTGACATGTGTGAAAGATTGTGAAAAATGTTGAATGACGGGGATACTTCCGAATAGGGGTATTCCTTTAAAAAAAAGAGAAAAAGGTGGTTAGCACATCGCGCTCGGGCTTGGTTGTTTGTGAATGTCCATTCATCAATTTCATCACTCATCCCCAACTTCACAAATTAGCCAAGAGGAACAAAACGCGAAGAAAAATAAACTAAATCAATCAATCAATCTTACCATCTCGTTTTACTCGACGGTACAGCGTGGCAACAGGAACGGCGAATGAGTCAGCAGCCTTCTGGAAACTCATAATATTATCCTTTACTGCTGTTACAGCTAGAGCCATAGACTCCTCTGTCCATGATTGCTGATTAGTTGTGCGTTTGTAATTACGTACCATCTTGCCTGGAACAAGAAGATGTAACATAAATAATATTCAATTTTATTGGAGTTGTATTAAAATCTAACCATTACTATTTAGATACTTCGAGAAACTGTAGCCCGGGGCAAAGTGGAATAACATTTCTCTTTGCCCCTGGCATACAGTACAGGTTTATAAATTATTTGCATTTAATTTATTTCGTCTTTACACTTTTTGCCATTGCCACATGATGCATGACATTATAAGTAATGATAAAAATATCAAGAGAATAATGTTAACAAAATACATACCTCTCAGTGTGCAACGAAGCAGGGCGCCAATATTACAAGACCATGTGCTCCAAACACTTTCTTTGTTACTGAAGCCGGAGGAAAAGCTGTCGCGTGCTGCCACCTATGAGGCAGATGCACCTGTACGTGAATGTGACAATACATCGGCAAACTAAAAGATGGCGCTGCGTGTGTGCTTGGCAATTCCATCATTTCACTTTACCCCTTATTTCGCTTTGCCCCACTTTCCCTACTAGAAGTAAACTGGCACTCAACAAACGACAAAACACTCATATTCTATAACTGTAACTATTAGAATTTTATTACTATCTTATTATTATTATTATTATTATTTATATAAATGTAACCTTATGTTAACATTCACATTTATCTTTTTCTTTATACATTTGTATTTTTTATATTCTTTGTTCTTTCACATTTATATTTCTTATGACTAATATTACTGTAATTAGAATATTCGTAATTGTAGGTAATGTGAAATCTTTATTTCTCTTTGGTGTCATCAAGCTTTCCATCTGTATGCATATATTACCATATTATATTATATATACTTATATTTTCTTATGTAGCTCATGGCAAGGGTTAGGTGGTAGAGCAGCCTACGGCTGAACCTCGCCCGCTAAATAAAGGAATTAGTATTATTATTATTATTAACGTCAGTGGTTAAAGAAAAGCGAAGTAAAATAACTAAATCGGAAATAAAAGGAAAATGAGAAAAATTTCCTTCTATTGTGCTCTCTTTTCCGTCATGATTAGACTAAAAAATAATTATTGAGACGTTAATTAAAACATCCAATGAACGACACAATACACAAGAAACTGCAACAAACGGCGCACATTACGAATGGGGAAACAATATGAGATAACTACGCTCACTTAAGATGCAGTAATGAAGTGGAAATTGGTAAGGTTTAGAATTAAATGGGTAGATATGTTCGATTACATTTTATTATTGTCATTTAGTGTCGCTTTCCTGCCACTTTGGCTAATCGCGACGATGAAGATTAGTAACGATATGATGAAATCGATGAAGAAATATTCACAAAGAACACCCACGTCCAATCTGGGATTCGAACTACAGACCCATTGCGTCGTAGCGTGCTGTGCTAACCACTCAACCATGGAGGACAGCTTGGAGTGTAGATTGTTTTATATTTTGTGGTTTGCTCATTGAAATCAATCAACGGAATGACCCGGCACAGTGACGGCGATTGAGTTCCAAAACTGGGAAGGGGGGCAGTTGTATATTATACGTATAGGTAACCACATATTATACAGGTTAATTCAAAATGAATGGTACAACTTTACACAGTTATTATGACGTTACTATTTATGATAGAAAATCAGAAAAGGCTTCAACATGAAGAAAAACTGCGGACGTTTTACTCACATGACTCACATTACAAGGATTCAACATGGGAACCACGTGTAATGCGGTAAACGTCCAAACGATAATCAAGTACGTGCTATGCACGAGACAGCAAGTCATTTTCCATGGCTTCGAAGACACTAACAATTCATAGCTGCAACTTTGGCAAATCTTTTGGAAGGGTGAAACATGCACATTACTACCAAAACGCATGTGGAAATATCTTTGCACCATTGTGAGTGAATCAGTTCTTGATAGCTCCAACACACAATACACCTTTTACTGGTCACTAGCCATTTTACAACACTGGCGATCCTGGTGGAACAGCGGCAAAGCAGCATAAGCCCACTTAGTGAGAAGAAAACTTCCAGAGTTTTTCTTTATAATGTAGTCTTGTGTGATTTTATATTGCAAATAGGTACGTTATAATAATTGTGTAAAGTTGAACTATTCTTTTTGAATTATCCTGTATTATTATATATGTCATATTTTTCGGCACGAAGTTACATCTCACATATTCAATCGTGCATTTTTGCTTTCAGTTATTTTACATGGATTTTGTTTGGGTTTAAGTTAATCATAACAATTGGATGAATGATAGAACAAATGATAGGGAGAATGAATATGGGATATTGACAGTTGTCATGACCATCACGTGAGCAAGTTCGATCTTGCTATCAAAGTTCACGGGTTCGAGTACCGGCCTGGGCAGGATGTGGGTTAGGAGTATTCCTTCATCTATGACATCCAATCGGTGCTCATCCTTATTGTCACGATCAGCGAAAGGGGAAGATAAATTGTGTAAAGTTAAACAACAATAATAATTAAGGTGATCGAGTAGTTTTTTCATTTCACACAGAACCTTCTACCTAACCAGAACATACGAAATATACGTAACTTCATATACGTTTTCGAGGGGTGTAAGGGGTGATCCTTCCACGTAGTAAACACAATTATCAACCTCACTTCCACGTAGTAAACACAATTATCAACCTCACTTCCACGTAGTACACCCTGCATTTTGAAGACTAACGAGGCTCTGGCTGTCTCGACATACGACCAGTATAATCTTTGTAGAACTGTGTGTGTGTGTGTTGTCCAGTGTTTTGTCCTTGTTAGTGCTGAGTGCCCCTTTACAGCCTCAGCTTTCAACTGAAGTCAGAATATTTTAGTCTCAAGCAGTTGTGTCATTAGTTTTATTTTAGGGAAGGGGCCGGACCCCGTAAAATATGACTGGGTACAAAACGGCTCCTAAATATTTTTAAGAAAAAGAATACGTCTTCAATTTCTATTTTCATCTCGATATGAGACCGAGAACGGGAGAACAATTTTCAATTCGAGACAAGTCTCGTTTCTTCCTGATCGAGTTCTGTTTCTTGCTCGCTTTGTATTGGCAATTATTGCCTTCTTTCTTCGTCTTTAGGTGAATAAAAAACGACATTTTAAGATTAAATAAAAACAGATAAAAGGGCAAGCACAAGAATGTCATGCCTGTCCGGGACTCGAACCTAGAACATTATGCAACTAGATTTGAAATCGTGGGGAAGGCATCCGTGTTTTTCTTGGCTTTCTCTTTCTTCCCTGTTATTTTATCATACATGTCCTTCCTAGACATCGATATAACGGGGGTGTAAGGGGTGATCTTCCACGTGGTACACCATGGACTGCATTTTGCAGACAAACGAGGCTCTGACGACTGGCCCGATGGCCAATGTAATTCTCTCTTCATCGTTGCGAGTAGCAGAAAATGGAAGAAAAGCAACACTAAATAAAGAAAAAAGAACGCAATTTGAATAAGCGAGACGGAAATAGTGCTGTTGTAATTCCTGAAAATGATGCAAAAAAAAAAAAAAATCGGAAAAAATGTTATTCTAGCTCGGGACAAGTCTCGTAGAATATATAAACTCCTTCCCCATCCAACTTGACAAACATAATCGCAAAGTCGGCACTGAATATGCGATGGGAAAAATAACAGAAATTCGAAGCAAGAGTTTATGTCACAGCCAGGGAGGGATATGAGAGGAAGTAGCCCTCCCACACAAACACACACACATCAGTCATCTAGGCTATTAACAATAAGTGAATGGTTGTCCTCTCATTTAACTTTAACAGTAAATGGAATTTTTGTAAAATGAAAATTGTCGGGCTTTACTTTTTACACGTGCACGTTGTTTCGTAATGGAGCACAAAAATAGAATTGTGACTCGTCAAATCACTACCGTCTGAATGAATTTCTCTGAATGAAGATTCCAGAATAATGACTCGTCTTTTTAAAACAATAGTTTAAAAATAATATAATATATGTGCCGTTGGTTAATTAAGATTTCTCGTCACATAGCAGAATCCGCTATGTTGATGGAAGCTAGAACACAATTATCATTTAGAGTTTTAAACACTCACCTTCCACAAAAGCACAACTTCGCAATGTTTTCCTTCATTTTCAATCACAACCTTGACTTGTATTCTGTCAGCAACGTGCACAGCATAAAAACACTATCTGATGAAGCGTATTGTTTCAAATTAATGTAATTAGCGAGAAGCGACATCAAGAGTTTCGAGCTCGACAGGAAAAGATGCAATCTTGTTGATCAATTATTAAAATAGCTTTGTTTCTTCACCGTAGCTTGTGGCCATCTCCCAGTCCGTGCTTGAGCACGGGAGAGGCAGGTCTAAGCTAAGCAGTCGTGCGGGCTTAGATAACGCGTGACGCGTAAAACCGAGTGCGAGTGTTTGGCCAAGTGGAAAATAGGACTCTGATAGGTAATAGTATTGACAATAGTTAATAAGAACAAAAAGGATAGCAATGGATCGTGAAAATACCATTTTGATAAATTTCGCATATGGAGCAGGAAAACCTAGTGCAATGGACGTGCATGAGTTCATTTATAGTCAGTTTAAACTTAGTATTGATGAAATTTTAGCAATACAAATACCGACAACTGCGCGAGGTGTTTATTTGAAATTAGTGCGACAACGTACTATGTTAAAATTGCTAGAACAGTACCCAGGTGAATTAGAATTTAAGTATGATAACGGGAACGTAGTGAAAGTAAAAATTAGCGACGCAAGTCGAATAGTGAAATACATACGTGTATTTAATTTACCCATGGAAGTTGAACTAAGACAAGTGCACGGGAAATTCAGTGAATATGGAACAGTGGATGAAGTGATAGAAGAAATGTGGAGTGAAAAGTTTCGTTACCCTGTGCCCAGTGGCGTACGTATGGTAAAAATGTCATTAAAGAAGCGAATACCATCATTCGTAACTATTGGCAAATATAAGGCCCACTTGATATATACGGGACAAACTCCAACGTGTGAGTTCTGTGGTTCGGATGAACATATAAGATACAGTTGTAACCAGCGGCAAATGACTACCCTACGGGTCCCACCGAAAGTCAAGGTAACCTACAGTAAGGCAGTATTGCCCAATGAGACCGACATAGTAAACTCAGAGGGATCAGAAAGTGCATCACATCAGCAGAAAAAATAGGTTACCTCACAAATGAAGCCAACCTGCAATAATGAGATGGATAAACAAATAGGAAGAACACCAGAAGGGGGAGCAAATAACAAAACCATAGAACCTCAAGATAAAACACACTCAAAGGAAGAAAAAGAATCAAGCGAATTATTGAAGAGTGAGGAGAAAAAGGAAGAATTCATGGACACATCCCTCCCGCCCCCCCCCACTACCTTATCACCGGAGGAAACCGCATCCGCCACTAAATCAGTGAGTGACAAACAAGAATCAGAAGAAGATAGTGATCTCATTTCCACTTGTGGGAGTGAGAATAGTAATCAAATGAAGGTAAGTGAAACTAAGCTTAAACGAAAAACAAAAACAAAAAACTCAATAGCAAAACGACGTTCTACCAGACGATTAGGAAATAACTTTTCAAATAGTGCTCCAATTATCGGATTAAATTCTCCAGTAGTGAAGATGGGGAATGGTAACAGAAGTAAAGAAAGTAAAAAGGCAGCTCAAGAAAATAGTATTTAGAGTGCTTTATTTATATGGAAAATATGTATTATACAAAAGTGTGGATTATTTTAACGAAAGAAGTATTTTTGATACACATACAGTACCACAATACATTTCAGGTAGTACAGGTTCAATGTATTTAGCGGAGGATTTTAATTGCGTATTATGTAATGTGGAACAAACACCGGGTTATAATTTTTCAAATGCTTTGCAAAAATTGGTGCAAAATTTGCAGTTAAAGGATGTGTGGCAAGAAAAAAGGGGCAATGAACTCGGATACACATATGTTACTGCAACTAGTGCCTCGAGAATAGATAGGGGATATGTTTCAAGTGAACTCAAATCAAATATTACCTCTGTACATATCGAACCGGTGTTTTTAGTGATCACCATGCTGTAATTACAACAATGAAATCACCGGTAAGGTTAACTAGAATAGGGAGGGGAACTTGGAAAATGAATACATCACATTTAATTGAAGAAGATTTGAGATTTGGCTTTGAAAGAAAGTTGGAAAAATGCACTAAGAGATTATTATATGGACAAAATATTAATAGATGGTGGACAGAAATTTTTAAACCAAATTTCCAAAGATGTTGTAAACGATACTCCTGGGAAAAACAACACGAATGATCGAATAAATTTAATTTCCATTATGCAGTATTACACGATGTATATAAGAAAAAGAAAAACGAGAGTGACACGCAAAGGAAAATTTTAAAAAGTAAGAGCACAACTACTGCGCCTACAGGCAACAAAAGTAGACAGAATACGTATACACAGTGCACTCCCCAACATAGATATTGAAGAAGAAATAAATTTAATTCACGTAACAAATATATATCAGCGACAAAAAAAGAGTCTGATAACAGAACTGCAGTATAAGTATGGAGTAGGCCATAATGAGGGGAACCAAATACAACAAATAGTGTATAAATATTTGGAAAATAAATTTTCAAACGCATATCAAAATAATGAGAAGGCTAGTCAATATTTAGACAAATACATACTAATCTTCCAATCAGAAGAAATGGTTGGGTTAAACCAACCATACACAAATGAAGAAGTGTATAAAGCAATAGTACAGGGAGTACGGGGAACAGCACTTGGTGAAGATGGAATAGCGACTAATGCATATAAAGTTTTATGGCCAACAATGGGTAATACTTTAACAAAATGGGTTAATATAGTATTAAACAAAAATAACTTAGTAAATTATGAGACAACAGGAATAGTAATTTTAATCCCCAAAAATAGTCAACCCAAAGGAAATGAAAGATTACAGACTAATAACATTATTTAATACAGACTATAAAATACTGACTAGATGTGTAGCAAATCGATTAAAGTTGATTTTGACAAAACTGGCTACACCATATCAATATAGAGTAGTTGGAGAAAAAAATATACCATTTATTGACACTATTACGAGATGAAATAATAAAATCTCAAGACTCCCAACCAAATAAATACCTCGTAGCGATTGATTATTCAAAGACATTTGATAGAGTGGGACATAGTTTTTTGCTAAAAACAATACAAGAGATGGGTATTCATGGACAAATGTACGAAAATATCAAAACATTAGTGACAAATATAAGCTTAAAGGCAAAAATCAATGGGTTTTTAACTAATAAATGCACAGTCAACAGAGGACTTCTGCAAGGAAGCCCATTAAGCTTACCTCTTTTTGTAATGGCCTTGGCACCTTTCCTTCAACATTGCCGCACGACCGTAAATGATAACAATACAGGAACGGAATTTACGATTGGAGCTTATATCAAAGATGTTAATGTCATATGCCAAAATCAGACAGCAATTAAGAACTTAATGGAATGTATACGACAATATGAAATAGAATCTGGTGCCTTAGTGAATATGACTAAAACGTGTTACTTAACATTAGGACAACAACATGAACAGCTACCTGACGTGATATTTAAAAAAAGTGGATCAAGTTAAAATCCTAGGAGTGCTTTTTACAAATGACACTACAAAAAGCATAAAACTTAGTTATGATAATATATACCAGAATATTAATTATACCATACACAAATTTATACATCAACCCTTCATTTTATGTACGCGAGTCAAAATAGCAAATGTATATATCTTATCAAAACTGTGGTATGGAGCCCAAATTTGGCCATGTGATAATCGTAACTTAGCACGAATAAAGAAAAGTTTAAATCGGTTCCTTTGTGTAGGAAAAGTTTTCCTAGTGAATCAGCAGACATTTAGCTCACAAAAACAGCAAGGAGGAATGGGTTTGGTGGATGTTGGTAAATAAACAAAAGCTTTGTTTAATCATCGGTATTTTTCAATGATTCAATCTAAAGAAAATGTCTAGGACATTCCGGGATATACATATATAAGAGATATTCCATTAGAAGCACCAGTGAATGAGATAGAAATTCGCACTTCCCAAAAAGTATATCAAGAAGCTATAATGGAATATTTATAGGGACTTATAAAGAAAATAGACTATAATCAGCTAACAGTGAAATATTTGTATAATCAATACCTTACCCAAAATATGAATACGCCGTACATAGTGAAGAAACACCCTCAATATAATTGGAAAAAAATTTTTACTAATATTTCGGCAAAACATTTATCCAATAGACAATGCAGTCAATGGTACCAAGTTGTTCACGAACTAATTGATAATAAAGCAAAACCACATCGGCTGGGTTTTAGTACAGACCCTAATTGTGAGCAGTGTTTAGTAGAAGATACAATAGCACACAGGATGACGCACTGTGGAAAGGCAAAACAAGACTATCCGGTACTCCAAAAAATGATAGTACATATAAGTCATTCATCAGTTCAGTGTATTACTCCGAAATTGATAATGTTTCCGGAATTTAATTTTTTCCCTGCTACAAAGCATCGAGCGATACAGTGGATTATAGGTACGTACATGATATATTTTTTTTATTGGAGGAACAGGAAACAATATAAGGGACTATTACCGCAGTGAATATGGGAAAAATTTACCTATTAGTAAAAAGGGTTATATGCAAACTATATTCAACACACACTGTATGACTCAACAATATAATGTAATATTGGTGAATGTAACTACAAATGTATAATGGTTAAACCTTGTTAAAAGGTAGTAGTATGTATAGAGTTATATTGTAAATAAAAAAATGTCGGTTAAAGGTCAGCTTTCTAAGCTGAAATTCTAGGTTCGAATCCCCGTGTCTCCAAATATTTTTTTCTTATCAAATGGGTGCTACATAGCCTAATGCATTTTATTCTCGTCACACCAATTGGCGCCTGAAACTTTGTTATTATTTACGTGCCAATAAGAAAATATGCATTGAAACTATTACTCGTTCAGAGAACGTGACTGTTAATCGAGACTACTTGAAATTGAGATTTTTTAGGTGCTGCTAAGCCTCGATATTTACAACAAGTGCTAAAATTGAAAATTGTTGTGTGATAAAACACATCGTTAATAATCTCAAGAAGAAAACCACTGAAATTAAATGAGTAAGTTTTGAGGAATATAAGGAGATGTATTTTAAGATGTTCCGTCATTCACGTGTCAGTCAACTCGTTTTATACATACATATTTACAAGTGACCCACCCGATCAATGCTCGCACCTTAAAAGTAATTTTCAGATGGGAAAGAAAAATCAACCAAGGATGACGTCATACTGCTGAAAGAACATTCGCGTTGACTGTGTGAATTGTGGTTCCAGGCAGAGTGTGCGATGCTTGCCAATCGTTGAACTGCGCATGCTCAGCTCGCAGGCTTCTGTAAGTAAGAGTGTTGAATCATACACGACATAGGCTATGCTGTCTGTGACCGAAGTCTAAATTCCTTCCTATTCAATATTTAGAGTTAACAAGTAGTTTCGAAAAACTGTACTATTTCCGTATAGTGAAAACACCTAGAAATCATTTTTTTCGCACTTTGTTACTTTGGTAACGTACAGTTCTACATTGCGAAACATTTCTTTAGGTGTAATAATGAAGTTTTAACGAAAGTAATATACGGTGAGTCACATAATTATTCGGACAGATAAGGTTTCTGAATATTTACTGACGTAGTCGTGATATAATACGATGATAAATGTTTAATATTTATTTAACAAATAAAACTCAATATGAGCACACTGTTAATTATCTTCAATTATGTTTAATATAATATATTAGTAAAATATTTTCATTAAACAAAACAAACATTTTTTGTGGGTTAAACAAAATTATTCGGACACATGGAAGGAGAAAGAGGAAAACACGCTTCAAAAGCAACGAACAGAAATGTCAGTATCTGGTAGGCATCCCTTTCATTTTTAACACCTCGGATAAACGATTTGGCATATTTTCTACCAATTTTCTGGTGTACACTGGCGATATATTGGCCCATTCATGTTGAAGTCTCTCCTTGAGGTCTGCCTTCGAGGTTATAGGTGTTTTCCTCACTTCTTTTTCCAACTTACACCAGAGGTGCTCAATGACGTTCAAGTCTGGAGACTGCGGTGGAGGATGGAGCACTTTTGGGGAGTTGTACAATAACCATTCTTGTACTACGCGGGAAGTGTTCTTCGGGTCATTATCTTGATAAAACATAAAGTTACAGAGAATGCCCATCATTTCAGCACTAGTCTTTAGATTTTACTTCAGAATGTCAAGGTAACGGTACCTGTCCATTGTCTGTTCGATAAAAGCCAATTTACCAACGCCTTGGGCCGACATGCAGCCCCAAACCATTACGTGACCACCCCCGTGCTTCACTGTTGCTTGCAAATTTTTTCCCTCGGAGCTCCTCATTTGGTTTACGCCACACTGTTACCCTCCCATCTGACTCACAAATATTGAATTTACTCTCGTCAGTGAAAATTACCCGATTCCACCATGTCTGATCCTTTCCTAAGTGTTCCTTTGCGAACACCAGTCTTTTTGTCCTGTTTGGCGTACTTACAAATGGCTTTCTCCTGGCTACACGGCCATGATAGTTTGCCCTTCTGAGCACTCTTCGTATAGTTTCAGGATGACTATGCTTTCCACACTCCTCAGCTACCTCAGCACACACCATTGGAGCATTCATCTTTGTTGTTTTTTTTAAAATTTTCCTCACGATTACTGTCTCTTCTCTGGGGGAAAAAATTCTTGGTCTCCCTGTATGACCGCGGGACTCGTTCCTGTCTTCATCTTTAAATCGCTTAATAATATCTGCAACTGTACTTTTTTTCATTTTCAACATTGAGGCAATTGCATGGTAAGTTTTACCCTTAGCGTGGTGCCATATCACTAACTGACGTTGTTCAAATGAACTTTCCTTTCCTCTTCGCTCCATTTCAACATAGAAAATGTTCTTATATCACAACTTTGTTAAACAAAACGCGATCGAAATTGCTACAGAAACCTACAGGAAACCAGAGTTAATATATATGAACAGAGTATCAATCAATTCGTAAATCGAAATTGTCACTGTATCGCAAACTTACGTTAACATTTACTATGTGTCCGAATAATTTTGTGGCACTATTTTTGCAACGGTAGGGATTCATCCTTCGTTATATTGTTGCTGATGTTCTTTTTTTTAACTTTTTATCGTCCAATTTTGTGCTAAACATGACATTTTTTAAACGAAAATCAACTTCAACGCTGTACACAGATTTCACTCCCTTCCCGCTCTTAAACGTTAGAAATTTACTGTGTGTCCGAATAATTATGTGACTCACTGTATATTTTTTAATTTTACGAGTTCTCACTGTTTTTCCTTTTTCCGGTTCTGTAACACACAATGCGGCGATAGTGTACTGGTTCATCGCGCGGTGTGGCAGTGTTTTGTCGATTTGGAATGTGTATGCAGTGTTTCCAACCTTCATCACCGAAAAATACCTAATTTCGTGGCCGGATTTGAAATTATACTAATACCTCGTTAGCCTCGCAAACCATTGGCGTTAACCCCACAAACCATCGATGTTAGCCCCACGAACCATTGACGTTAGACCCACAAACCATTCACGTTAGCCCTACAAACCATTGGCGTTAGAACCACAAACCATTTTCGGTAAGGTTAGGTTAGGTTAAGTTAGGCAACCATAGTTTGAATTTTCGAAAAATAAAAAATCTTACAACAAAAAGGCGTGTTTGGAAACATTGACAGGCGGTTACGTCATGAAACGCACTGACCATCCTTGACGTATAGAAGCAAATGGAAGCAACAGGAAATGCGGGTCGGAGAGATATTTTTATAGAAAAAAACATTCTCGCTAAAAAATATTACACGGAGAAAGAAAACACATTGAGGAACTTCAACGATGATACATAAAGTAATTTCGTAAGTAGTTTCTTCTGTAAAAATGAAGCAATCCGTTTCCACTATACGGAAGTGTTACCCGAAAAACACCAATGTAATTGTAATATTCTGTTTGAAATAGTTTCTATGAATATCAGATAAAATAGTGCAATATGGTTTGAAGACATGAGTAGAAGCATATAAGCAATAAATCAAGAAGGACAGTGTGGTCCAGTCATTACCAGTTCGCTGCTAGCACTGGCACGCGGTGCATCGTCTCTACGTGCGGTCCGTGTTGAGCGTTTACGTGCCAGCCAGTGAGTCCCGGAAAAGTCTGCCTTCCGTGTTCTGAATCATATCTGTACGGCGAGTGAATACTGTGAAATTGGTCTTCACAAATGTGCGACAAAAACCGACATCGCTGCAACTGCATCGGTGGATACAGTAGAAATTGTCACTAACAGAGGATCAAGTGCTTAGTATAGAAATCGATCAATATCGTAAGTGTGTGTTTATAAAGTTAATATCGAGAGTGCTAGAAGAGCAGATAATATTAAGATCGGGAGGTTCATTAGTATACATTGATGACAATGGAGAACATGAGGTAAAACTGGAATGGGCGGATCAAAATAGTGTCCTTGTGAACGTACGTTTAGTTCCTATGGAAGTTCTACAAGAAACACTGGGAACATATGGTGATGTGAAACATCTTAACGATGAAAAGTACACGGATGAAAGCGAATTCGAATGACGCTTAAGAAACCCATTCCATCGTATATCACTATCAAAGGTGATCGATATTGGGTAACGTACTATGGTCAAAAGATTACGTGTAGGATGTGTGAATCTACAGAACATCTTTCAAATTGTTGTGATAAGCGTAGAAACCTAGGAAGAAGGACGGCCTCAACATATGCGGAAGCCATCCACCGATCACCAATCAATATTGATGCAGCCGAGCAGCCACTGTCATACCAGCCTACAAGTTTTCGAGTACCCAACACATCCCAGGACATAGAAATGGCAGAAGACCAAAAGGAACTGGACGCACAGGGGCCCACGGCTGCCGCACAGACGCCACTGGTAACCCAAGTTTCATCAGAGAGAGCAGCAAAGGAAACTTCCCATTTGTTAACAACAGAAGGTCAAAATTCGACATGGGCCCCAGAAGTTGAACGCCAGGAACCTTCGAGCAGCTACCATGTCCAGTCTGAAGCTTCGATGAGAAATAAGATGGCTCCTCCCCTACCCACGAACAGCTGTGTATCAGAAAGTGAAACGAGTCATGTAGGTGCTGAGCTATCCCTCCCAGACGATTCCTCGCCTACAGTGACCTTGAAAAAAGCAGAAGGAAACGTGAATGAACAACCGAACCCATCTCAAGTCGGAAAATGGCATCAGGTGATGACTCCCAAACCGAAGAGGAATCTACGGATGATAAGCAGGTTATGGACAAACGGCACCAAAATAGAAAAAAACGCACCAGTTCACGACTCAAAGCGGCAACAGAAGGTAAGAAAAAGAAATGTACAAGGATGTCTTCATGCCAGCAGTCTGTCATACCCAGTAAGAAACCACAACAAAAGTGATTGATTGATTGATTTAGTTTATTTTACTTCGCGTTTTGTGCCTTTTGGCTAATTTGCGAAGATGGGGATGAGTGATGAAATGAAGAAATTGATGAATGGACATTCACAAACAACCAAGCCCGACCAGGATTCGAACCCGGGACCCTTGGCGTCGCAGTGCGATGTGCTAACCACTTTTTTTATTTATTGAAAGAAAATACCCCCTACACGGAGGTATCCCCCACCATTCACTCTTTTTCTCACTTTTACACTTTTCAATTCTTACATTTTCTTTGTTTCTTATCAACTGGACGAACACAAATACCCATGCCTTACCCAGGACTCGAACCCAGCACCCCTGGCGTTGTTGCGCGCTCTGCTAACCACTTCGCCACGGAGGTCGACTTACCACTCGGCCACAGGGTCGGGCTACACACAACAAAAGTGAAATGTTGATTAGATGTGGGTTCAGGTCGCCTTTCCCTCCCCCTCGATTAGGTAGTGAGTGTAAGGAGAAGTGTTTGTTTATGTTTTGAGATGAGAGTGACATGTGTAGTGCACGACATAAAATTTGTTTACTTTCCTAGTGTGTATAGCACTGTTCCATACTACATGTTAGAGCGATACAAGATGAATATTAATATAATAACAGATAGAAAGAATAGTGTAAATTGTGTCATGATAGTAGTTCACATGAACGATTATTATCATTATAAAACCACTTAGGATTAATAATTACTTTAGTGTAATTGAGCACCAAAAATGCAAATTTACGTGGTATTCTTACATTAAGTTTTTTATAAAGTAGTGGTATTTGACCTATTATAAACTCACGAAAGGAAGAGCACCTCTCAAGCAGCTTTGCTACACTTAAAATTTGCTCAACATGCCTACATGAGTTTTTTGCTCAAGTGTGGAACTCTTGCATAATCCAAGATTTTTGTAAAAATGCCCTCAAGAATTTTTCGGAAAGGAAGAGCTTTTTCGGAAAGGAAGAGCCTCCTTGTCTATACTTACAAAAGGCACTTCTGTGAGATTGTTGTCCATAAACTTGTCAAAAAAATGCCCCTCTTGACCACACTTAAAACTAGGCCACCCACACCCATACACACACCCACACCCACCCACACCCACCCACACATATTTACTTCCGGTCCACTTCCGGTTCACTTCCGGTCCACTTCCGGTCTACTTCCGGTCTACTTCCGGTCCACTTCCGGTTTACTTCCGGTCCACTTCCGGTTCACTTCCGGTCCACTTCCGGTTTACTTCCGGTTCACTTGTGGCCAAGTTGTTGCCTATTTCTGGTTTATTTATATTGCATCATGTTTTTGCAACAAATTATTATCCAGTATAGAGTTTTGATTTGAACCCCAAGAAATTTTATATAAATACCAAAGCCAAAAATATTAACACACATACATATATACACACACAAAATATACAAAGCACACTGCTGAACCCAACTGATATTTTTTATTAAGCATAGAATTTTGAATTGGACCCCAGGAAATATTTTACAATTTTGAGAATCTCAATTTAAATTCAGGAACAAGAGATTTGGATTTGATGTATCTGGAAATATCTTTGCATCTTGAATCAACCTGCAAACAACATTACATGTTAGGCTGGGCTGTTTCAACAGCAGTAAATATTTACCAAATGTTTCAACGTTGAAAACAATCAGAATAATATCTTCCAGGACCTGAACATGCAAACATATTTTGAAAGAAGAAATATTGCAAGATATATAAAATCAGACCACCTGTTGGATTGTTTTAGGGAAAAATCTATCAGAGTATGATTTTTTTAAAGTGCAAAATGAAACAGAGGCAAGATGGGTACTTGACAGTGATGTTGGGTTTGGGTATGTGAGCATAGAATTGGGTTCTGAATATGATGATTTTGAATCCAATACATACTGGCATAGAATTGATGCATACGTGTTGCATTGTTATTGGGGAAAATATGTTGCTTTTTTTACAAAAAGTACTTCAAGTTTAGAAAAATTTAGGTTTTACAAATTTTTCCATGATCATAGAATTTATACAAACAGCAGGTGGCCTGTTGATGACATAACATGGGACACAACAATTTCCATACTTGATGAGGCAGGAAAATTGGATGTAAATTCTGGTTTATATTTTAATGAGTTGATTATGTACCTGCTTAAAAACAATATCAATTCTGGCTCATTCAATACAAGATGGACTTAAATAATTAGAGTTTTTACACAAAATATTTTTTTTTGTAGATGGAACCTCCACCAGATTATAAGTTAAGTCCATGGATTCTGTCACACCTATTCTAATACAATTAATATCACAAGTACTATTACAAGGCACGCACTGCATAAAATCATAATTCCAAGCGATGGAATGGATTCCACGATTCCATATCATACACTGCAATTGGAGCTTCAGCAGTTCGGGACTGTGCAATATATTGTCTACAAATGTAGGATTGTACGGGTTGCAAACAAAACTCCCAAAGCTTATGTATTTCAGGTTTCTTAAATTTGAAACAGAATTCAAACTGTCTGGAAGTTCATAAAAGTGAAGCCATTCTACAAGCGGGTCTATCTCAGCTTTTGCATGAGCAAGAGGTGATGTGTTTATAATATTTGTTGGTATAGAGGTTTGTTCTGAATCTTATTAATTATGAACAGCTCTGCTGCATGTTGTGATGATGAATATCTAATCCCTAAACCTAACAGAGCTGTGCAGTGATGTTGTTATTGGGAACAGGATTCAAATCCTACACAGATTTATGGATAGGAGTGATTGCCATGAAATTATATCTAGATCCCTGTGCAATAATGCTGTTATTGGGAACAGGATTCAAATCCTACACAGATAGAGATTCTTGCTGAGCTTAATAGGTGATTGTCATGGAAGATCTGCTGTTATTAGGTACAAAATTCAATTACACAGACACAGATATAAATAATAATGCATACAGAACTGTGGTTTCTATAAATCTATACTCAATATCCCTATACCTGACAGCTGTGCGGTGATGCTGTTATTGGGAACAAGATTCAAATCCCACACAGAAACAGATTTTTGCTGGGCTTAGAACTATTATGGATAGGTGATTGCCATGAAATAATATCCCTATACCTGACAGAGCTGTGCAGTGATGCTGTTATTGGGAACAATTTTAACAGAGCTGTGTTTTCCATAAATCTATACTCAATATCCCTATACCTGACAGAGCTGTGCAATTATTGGGAATTGGAACTTAGGTACAAGATTAAATTACACAGATACAGACACGGAAATAATATCTAGATAACAGAGCTGTAGTTTCCATAAATTTATACTCAATATCCTATACCGTGCAGTGATGCTGTTATTGGGAACAAGCTTCAAATCTCACACAGATATAGAGCTTTGGAATTATTATAGATAAGTGATTGCCATGAAGATAGATATTCAATATCCTATTAGACACAAACACAGTATCAATAAATTTATATTTAATAGAACTGTGCTGTGATGCTGGTATTGAGAACAGGATTCAAATCATAGATAGGTGATTGCCATGAGGATAGATATTAGACACAGACACAGAATCAATAAATTTATAATAACCCTATACCTGACAAAACTATGCAGTGATGCTATTATTGGGAACAAGCTTCAAATCATGGATAGGTGATTGTCATGAGGATAGATATTAGATACAGATACAGAAATAATATTTTCCATAAATCTATACTCAATATCCCTATACCTGACAGAGCTGTGCGGTGATGTTGTTATTGGGAACAGGATTCAAATCATGGATAGGTGATTGCCATGAGGATAGATATTAGATACAGATACAGAAATAATATTTTCCATAAATGTATACTCAATATCCCTATACCTGACAGAGCTGTGCGGTGATGTTGTTATTGGGAACAGGATTCAAATCATGGATAGGTGATTGCCCTATACCTAACAAAGCTGTGCGGTGATATAATTATTGGGAACAGGATTCAAATCTTACACAGATACAGAGCGGAATTATTATGGATAGGTGATTGTCATGAATATAGATATTAGACACAGAGCCTTGCTGAGCTTGGAATTATTATAGATAGGTAATTGTCATAAAGAACACAGAGAATGAAATAATATCTAGTAAATAAATTTTTGTAAATCTATACTCAATATTCTTTTGACAGAGCATTGTTCCTTTATAAACGTTTCAACATATATTCCAGCAAAACTGTACCTATTAGGGTATGTATTATTCACATCTTATCCATAACATATCAGCAAGGGGTAAATAATATTTTCAAAGCAACCTACACAACACAGCTCTGTTAGAGATAGGGATTATGACAATAACAATATCAACAAGGCTTTATATCTATGTGTGAGATTTGTACCTATATAATTTGGATGTGTTTCTGTATTTTTCAAGCTCTGCTGTTACAAACACTTCCCTGCATACATACTCTGCAACATATGGGCCATCACTATAATAATATTTGCCACATGTTCTGTGATCTGTAATCTTGTAATAATTATTCCTGTCGGTGATACAAACATTGTCACAAATTTCCTGTCTTGAGGAAATATCAAAAAGGCTTATTCTTCACAAACAAATCTCATCTAACAATTCCATAACAATTCCATGCTCAGCTCTGTGTCTGTGTGGGGATTTGTACCTAATAACATCAAAACAACACAGCTCTGTTAGAGACGGAATATTCAATTCTTCACAATTCCATAACAGTTCCATGCTCAGCTCTGTGTCTATGTAAAGCAAAACAGCACGGCTCTGTTAGAGATAGGGATATTAAGTATAAATTTAAAAATTATTTCATTCTTCACAAACAAATCTCATCTAACAGTTTCATAACCGCTCCATGCTCAGCTCTGTGTCTGTGTGAGGCAAGCACAGCTCTGTTACATGATAGGAATATTAAGTATAGATTTAAATTTCATTCTTCACAAACAAATCTCATCTAACAGTTCCATGTTCAGCTCTGTGTCTGTGTGAGGCAAGCACAGCTCTGTTAAATATAGGAATATTAAGTATAGATTTAAATTTTATTCTTCACAAACAAATCTCATCTAACAATTCCATAACAGTTCCGTTCTCAACTATGTATCTGTGTGGGATTTATACAGCAACATAGCTTTGTTAGAGACAGAATAAATGGATATAAATATTATTTCATTCAATTCTTCACCTCCATATCCATAACAGCTCTGTGAAATTTATTCTTCACATCTAACAATTCCCATAACAGTTTCATGCTCAGCAAGGCTCTGTGTCTGTGTAGATAGGGATATTAATATTTTTTTCCTTCATAACAGTTCCTGTGTCTGTGTGGGATTTGTACAGAGCACAGCTCTGAGATAGGGACTAACAGTTAGGGTATAATTAATTCTTCACATCTATTGAGTGTATAGATGTTATTTCATCCCTATGCCATGACAGTTTCAATTCTGTATTTGTATGGAATTTAAAACTTGTCTGAAAAGTGGCAATCAATGCCTTTTGTTTCTATATAAACGTTTCAACATATGTTCAACATAATTTAAAACTTGTCTGAAAAGTGGCAATCAATGCTTATTGTTTCTATATAAACGTTTCAACATATGTTCAACATATGTTGAAACGTTTATATAGAAACAAAAGGCATTGATTGCCACTTTTCAGACAAGTTTTAAATTCCATACAAATACAGAATTGAAAACTGTCATGGCATAGTGATGAAATAACATCTATACACTCAATAGATGTGAAGAATTAATTATACCCTAACTGTTAGTCCCTATCTCAGAGCTGTGCTCTGTACAAATCCCACACAGACACAGGAACTGTTATGAAGGGAAAAAAATATTAATATCCCTATCTACACAGACACAGAGCCTTGCTGAGCATGAAACTGTTATGGGAATTGTTAGATGTGAAGAATAAATTTCACAGAAGCTGTTATGGATATGGAGGTGAAGAATTGAATGAAATAATATTTATATCCATTTATTCTGTCTCTAACAAAGCTATGTTGCTGTATAAATCCCACACAGATACATAGTTGAGAACGGAACTGTTATGGAATTGTTAGATGAGATTTGTTTGTGAAGAATAAAATTTAAATCTATACTTAATATTCCCTATATTTAACAGAGCTGTGCTTGCCTCACACAGACACAGAGCTGAGCATAGAACTGTTAGATGAGATTTGTTTGTGAAGAATGAAATTTAAATCTATACTTAATATTCCTATCATGTAACAGAGCTGTGCTTGCCTCACACAGACACAGAGCTGAGCATGGAGCGGTATGAAACTGTTAGATGAGATTTGTTTGTGAAGAATGAAATAATTTTTAAATTTATACTTAATATCCCTATCTCTAACAGAGCCGTGCTGTTTTTGCTTTACATAGACACAGAGCTGAGCATGGAACTGTTATGGAATTGTGAAGAATTGAATATTCCGTCTCTAACAGAGCTGTGTTTGTTTTGATGTTATTAGGTACAAATCCCACACAGACACAGAGCTGAGCATGGAATTGTTATGGAATTGTTAGATGAGATTTGTTTGTGAAGAATAGCCTTTTTTGATATTTCCTCAAGACAGGAAATTTGTGACAATGTTTGTATCACCGACAGGAATAATTATTACAAGATTACAGATCACAGAACATGTGGCAAATAGTATTATAGTGATGGCCCATATGTTGCAGAGTATGTATGCAGGGAAGTGTTTGTAACAGCAGAGCTTGAAAAAATACAGAAACACATCCAAATTTTATAGGTACAAATCTCACACATAGATATAGAGCCT